>NW_004949228.1:194691-199283 GCF_000317375.1 Microtus ochrogaster | reverse complement strand
CTTAAGTCATCTTTTTTTCTTGAGAGTAAGGAGTTTAAAATCATAGCACATACCCAACTTTCCAAACACATAGAACCCAAGTTTGTGAAGATATGTTTTGAGAAATATTTACAACCATGAAGTAAATAAAGAAGCAGAATTATACAACATTAATGTTATTTACATTTTCAAATTCTTTTTTTTTAAAGATTTATTTATTATGTATACAACATTCCTTCCGTGTATGCTTACATGCCAGAAGAGGGCACCAGATCTCATTATAGATGACTGCGAGCCACCATGTGGTTGCTGGGAATTGAACTCAGGACCTCTGGAAGAGCAGTCAGTGCTGTTAACTTCTGAGCCATCTCTCTAGCCCCCCCCATTTTCAAATTCTTGATACAAACAATATAGAGAAATAACCATCTCATGAATTCCACACAGTATTTCAGTACAGAATAATTAGAAATATACATGTAAATACATGGCCTATACGACAGTGCATTCAGATGGAGTACAAATATTTTCTATTACCAAAACAAATATTTTAAATAGAATGAGAAATATTCTAACTCTTCATTAATTTTGAATATATTATTGCTCATGTGATTGACTCAGATGAAATTTTAAGCCTCTTAATCTCAACTTTATTCTCCACTTCAGTATTTGAGTTCTTTCATCTAACATGATTTAAGCTTTGATAAGTATTTATGATTAAACCTTCATTTTTCAAAAACTGGAATACACAGGGTTATATACTATCACAAGTGTTCACCAGAAATATAAACCTGGAGCCTGAAGACATGGCTCAGAGATAAAGGGCACTTGCTATTCCTACAGAGAAACCTAATTTAGTTCTCTCTAAACAAATGGCAATTAGCTACAGTATCTGACTTCAGTGCCAAGGGTTTGGTGCTGACCTCAGGGATGGAGGGGCATACTACACCATGGAGTATATATAACAATATGCAGATCAACCCTCATATATGTAAATAAAACATTATTTTAAAGCAAGAAATAGAAACATTGATATAACTCTTCAGAATTTCACTCTGTGTAATACAAACCTTTAGGGAGAGAGAAAAAAAAGTCCAGAGAGGGCCTTCTTTCTCCAAAAGAAAAGAAGAGAATAAAGTGCTGTGGGACAATGGTCTTGTACCCTGTAAAGATTTGTCAGTTTTACCAGTTTAATAAAATGCTGATCAGCCAGTAGCCAGGAAGGAAGCATAGGCGGGGTGACCAGAACAGGAGAATTCTGGGAAGAGAAAAGGCTCAGTCTGCAGTCATCACCCCCACACAGAGGAAGCAAGATGAGAATGCCTCATTGATAAAAGGTAACAAGCCATGTGGCTAACACAGACAAGAATTATGGGTTAATGTAAAAGGTAAGAATTAGTTAATAAGAAGGCCTGAGCTAATAGGCCAAACAGTTTATAATTAATGTAGGTTTCTACGTGTTTCTTTGGGACTGAACGGCTGTGCGACGACATTCATTTATGCTTGAAAACTGATGGCTTATGTGCAACACTAAGTCAGTATTCTCTGGAAAATTCTTTTTTTGTTGTTTTTTGGTTTTTGGTTTTTCTAGACAAGGTTTCTCTGTAGCTTTGGGGCCTGTCCCAGAACTAGCTCTTGTAGACCAGGCTGGACTCGAACTCACAGAGATCCTACTGCCTCTGCCTCCTGAGTGCTGGGATTAAAGTTGTGTGCCACCACTATTATGTTCCACATAATGCCATACAAAAGTAGGCACAGCAGTGCTTATGCCCCCTTGTTAGTAAGGAAACAAAAGATAAAGAAAAAATAAGAATTTTCTAAAGAGAGCTATTCACTGAGTTTTGAATAGAAGGTGTCCTGAGAAAAGTACATTTCAGGTGCCAACACAGTCATCATCACTGTGTGACATAATATTGCAAAAAGAGAAACCATAATACTGCAACCTTCATCTCCTCACAGACAAAGCAAATTTCTGGCAAGAGCAAACCACATAATACTTCCATAATTTATGTTCTCTGGGTGCTAAAATATTTACTATTAGGTTTCAAGAAAATGAGTCTCATCTAATTCTACTTTCCTATAAATTGCTCAGTGATGTCAGTGGTGAAATAAAATGACTATGAACCTTATCACTGCACACAGAAACATGGGCTCTTTAAATTCATGGAGAAGGAAGTACATAATAAAGGTTATAAAATGAAGAAGGCCATCCACTCAAGCTGCACTGCAGATAATAATTAGAGGCAAAGTTTACAGAGAAAAATTAACCATGACAACTCAGAAAAGAAAGCACTTTACAAACGGAATAGATGAATAGGAGAACTGGGGAGTAACAGATTATTTCCAACATATAAAACCAAAAAACTACCATTTCTTACCAGACATAAGATAATTACTACCTGTAATTTTACCCACAAAAAAATATTTAAAAACAAATCATGAATAGGAGTCCCATGATATGAAAATACAAGTATTAAGAAATATGTCATAGGACAAATATCAAGAGATTATATGATAAACTCCTAAAGGAACTATGAAGAAATGTAACACAGCGGAACACAGTAAAGGGAAGGTATGTTACAATGATGCCAACAGTACAGTGCAAGGGGGAAAATTAATAGCATTAACAGAAAAACTAAAAGGAGAGTAAGACAACATACGCTCACCAGTCTTAGTGAATCTAGAGGCATAAGAGTCAGTCATAAAAATCTGAATAAGGCTGGGCGGTGGTGGCGCACGCCTTTAATCCCAGCACTCGGGAGGCAGAGGTAGGCGGATCTCTGTGAGTTCGAGGCCAGCCTGGTCTACAAGAGCTACTGAGAAACCCTGTCTCGAAAAACTAAAAAAAAAAAAAAATCTGAATAAGGAAAACCAAGGAAAGACAGGTAGGAAAGGTAGCAAATTTTCTTTTCTTTTTTTTTTTTTTTTTTGGTTTTTCGAGACAGGGTTTCTCTGTGGCTTTGGAGCCTGTCCTGGAACTAGCTCTGTAGACCAGGCTGGTCTCGAACTCACAGAGATTCGCCTGCCTCTGCCTCCCGAGTGCTGGGATTAAAGGCGTGCGCCACCATCGCCCGGCCCAAATTTTCTTTTAAAGATGACGTGATCATGCAAAAACTTTCCAGCATCACTACGGGAAAATGTTAGATTTACTAAGTGCTTCATAAATTATCAAAAAGAACAAAACTAACACACAAAATTACTGCTTTCTCTATCTATTAATAATGTCAATTAGAAAAGTAATTTAGGACCCTAGCCTGGAAGTGTCAGAGTAAAAGGTGAAGCAGGGGAGGCCCCAGTGCCAGCCTGGAAGCATCAGAGATAGAGGGAGCACAGCTTCTGTCCAGGCCCAGAAGCATCAGAGAGAGGGAGAGAAAGAGAGAGAAGGAGGGAAGGAGAGGGAGAGGGGTGGCAGTCCCAGCTCCAGTCCTAAAGCATCAGAGAGAGAGAGAGAGTGCAGGGCGGCTGTAGAGGTTCAGAAGCAGACAGCAGTGGCTTTCAGACCTACCAGTACCAAAGGGAGTGATCACATAACTCCATCTGCATCTGGAGGGGGCACAGCCTGAGCCTCATGCCTACCTGCACAGTGAGGAGTGATCACCTGAGGCTCTCCCTGCCTGCTCCTTAAAAAATGATCAATGGAGCCACAACCTCCAACTGCACCAATTGAAGAAAGAGGTGTAGTTGGAGGTTGTGGCTCCATTGACCATTGGCACCTTTGAAGGACAGGTGCCAACTGTTCTGATTAGAGAAAAACAGTGCAAGAATACACTCAACAACATAAATAGCAATACAGCACAACCAGAAACCAGTGGTTCTATAATAGTAAGATCTGAACATTCCAACACAGATGAAGCAGAAGAAAATAACCTTATAAATAACTTTATGAGAAAAGCCCTAAAAGAAGAAGTGGAATATTTGTAATGGGTAGAAAAAGGGAGAACAAGAAGGCAATATGAGAAATGATGGATTGATTAGAGAAGAATAAGGAAACATAGACAGACAATTCCCATTGTGAGTAGACGTCTTTGCCATCAGATTTTTAGCCCCTTTACCTCATCCTGGTGTCTTTAATTCAACCCTGTAACACAAGCCAACAGATTGGATATGAAAACAGAATCCATCCTTCTGCTGCATACAAGAAAAACACCTCAACTTTAAAGACAGGCATTACCTTAAATGTTTGGGAAAAGGTTTTCCAATCAAATGGACCTAAAAAACAAGGTGGTATAGCTATACTAATATCTAACAAAATACACTTCAAACTAAAAGTAATCAAAAGAGATGAAGACGGCCATTTCAAAATTCATAGCTTGAAATATCCACCAAGATGAAGTCTCAATTCTGATTATCTATGCCACAAATACAAAAGCACCTACATCTGTAAAAGAAACGCTACTAAAGCTTAAATCACACATCAAACCCCACACACTAATAGCAGAAGAAGTCAACACTCCACTCTCACCAATGGACAGATCTGCCAGGCAAAAGCTTCACAGATAAATAAGAGAACTGACAAATGTCATGATTCAAATGGATTTAACAGATGTCTACAGAACACTGCACCCAAAGCACAAAAGGAACAAAAACTTCTTCAAGGAACTTCACGGTACCTTCTC
>NW_004949228.1:192009-194290 GCF_000317375.1 Microtus ochrogaster | reverse complement strand
AAGGAAGGAAGGAAGGAAGGAAGGAAGGAAGAAGGAAAGAAGGAAGAAGAAAAAGGATGATGTCCTAAAGACAAGTGAAGAATTCAAACTTCTCTTTCATAAAACGAGGCCAGACATAACTAAGTACTAAAACTGATGCAGTCAGTTTCCACTAACAGTGCCTGAGGACTGGATTGTTTCAACACTGAATTCTTTGAAAAGACACTAGCCCACTGGGGACACTAGCCCACTGGAACATGTGCCTCTGGATGGATTAGATTACATCCCCAGATCTAGCCAACAAGGCTTATTCCCTTATTTGGTCACTTCATTCTCATGAGGTTTCTCCCAAGGTCCAGCTATGGAAGAATTGAAGTCTATCAATCAGAAGTCCCCTTTTGTTCAACTATTTATTATGTCAAATTAATCACCTCTTCCCAACATGGGCTTTCCCCCTTCACCTTTATGAACTGACATTTGCCTATGTGTCACCACTCTATCCCCTCTATTCAGAGGCAGTGTTCTGGCCCTCTAGGACAAATATCCCTGCTCCCTGTCCCTTGTTCCCTTCCCCTTCTCCCTCATCCGCTGTCTCCTTTACCAAAGCATCTTATCCATTCTAACAGAGTTTTCCCTTTTTCTCTTCTTAAGAATTCTGCCTGTTCTGTATCAGGGTTACAAGGAAGCCAGCTGACAATTTAACAAAAGCCAAAGCCCTCCTCATGATACATCAATATCATGCTAAAAGTAAGATCTAGTCAGGCCATCAATCCAAGAGCAGAAAGCCTACGGGTACCTTTGGTTCCATCCACCCCAATGCAAAGACATCCAGCCCTGCGCCATGCTCACTGATGCCCACACCTGGGCCGCTTGGCTAGTGCACTTGCAAGGCCTTGTCCTGGAAAGCATCATTCATGCAGTCTTAGGTGCACATTGCTATCAGAGGCACTCCAAAATCCACTGAGCCCAGTCCTCACCCAGGAGGTCCTGGTATACTGAGTGGAAGGGGGGTTGCATGGGCAACAGAGGTTTTTTTTTTTCTCTTTTTCAATCAGGTGACTAATTTTCACTAAAGACTGAAAACCACTGATTTGGATGCTACCTTAAAACTGCCCACTCAACCAGCAACCATGTAAGGCACAGGCTTCCGACCTTGGCATTTGTATCCATTGTCATGCTCCTTAGGCATCTTGTAAACAAAGACTCAATTTCACATTAGTGGAAATAAATGGCTGCTCTTCTAATGAAAGCTGTTGTCAGCAGTATTTGGAGGGAACCTAATTCTTCCTGTCCACAGGGCTGGCAGGATGGCAGCTGGCACGCACTTGCCAGTTATTAAATTCGTTTTTAATTGAGCAATTTAACTGGAGCTTTTGCATCGACTATGTGTCCTGTTTAGAAAAGTTTCTCTGAGTTGTTTGAATAGAGGATGACTTTTCCCTTTCTTAGGTCAGACTGTTAGAAATGCGAGGGAATAAACGTGGCTCCACTGCACTTTCCATTTGCCCCCATGAGCACACTCTCTGATAATGGCTCGGCACTGACGTGATCTAGAAAGGCTTTGCTATGAAAAGCCAGCAGGCTCTGTCTGTCTCTGGCTCCTGGGTGAAAAGGAGTGTTGGGGCCTTTTCCCCTGGAATGGCTTTTTCTCTTTTGTTCGAGCTGAAGAGATGCTTGGGCTCCCAGCATACCCAAGGTCCTGGCCATGAAAATCACGACACCTGTTCACAAAGTGGACTTGAAAACGAAACCCCTTTATTCACAAGCCTGGCTCTTGTGCTCACCCGTGCCTAGTGCAAGCTGCTACATGCAGAGAACATAGAAAAGATAAAATCTACATGTGCTGTTTGACAATAAAGATATTCATGACCTGTCCCCCCCTAAAAAAAAACCCTGAAGCTGGGCAGTGGTGGCGCACACCTTTAATCCCAGAACACAGAACGCAGAAGCAGGCAGTTCTCTGAGTACGAGGCCAGCCTGGTCTACAGAATGAGTACCAGGACAGCCAGAACCGTTACATAGAGAAACCCTGTCTCAAAAAACAAAACATCCTTGGAGAACAACGCTCTCCGAACCCTGCTGCAGATGAGAGCTGCGGAGAGCGGCGTGGCGCCAAGCAGGGACGAGCTGCTGGGGACCAGAGAGGTTGAGGATTACCGGAAGTCCGTTGTTCAGCTGAAGAACGAGGGCGAGAACGAGGCAAACCTCACTCAGTACAAAGAGTCCGTGAAGAGACTGTTAAATCTGGCGTGAAGTCTGCACTAAAGTCGCTGTATCAATTTTGTGGTGTATGTTGTCTCTG
>NW_004949228.1:189210-191214 GCF_000317375.1 Microtus ochrogaster | reverse complement strand
ACCATCTGTAATGGGGTCTGGTGCCCTCTTCTGGCCTGCAGACATACACACAGACAGAATATTGTATACATAATAAATAAATAAATTTAAAAAAAGTTAAACTCTAGGAACTTTGTAATAGCCACAATACCAAAGAAAATGGATAACGAAAATACTCTACCAGAACACCTTTAAATATTTCAACAACCACAATAAGAGTGAAAAGATCAGGATATGCCTCAGTTCATGTAAATGAAAATTTAGTGACAACACAACAGAATTTTGAGAGCCGGGTTAAAGTTGTGGTGAATTTACAATATTTAAAATTTGATGCACAGGGGCTCATCATGGTCAGCATCAGAATGGCAAGGAAAAATGGGCATATCAATACATGTGTTTTCATGGGAAAATACCAGGATAACATACAGGCTGAGAAATGTAAACGCTATCGCTATCGGCAACCAATCAAAAATTCCTGCTCCAGTAAAAGATACTGTGTTTCAGTTTTAACATTATTAAACCAAGAACCTGAATTGTTTCCCAGGACAAACATGGTAGCATTCATAGTGTCAAAAACTGTTACGCAGGCTGGGAAGGGAGCAGAGCTATATCAAAGGCCAATCAGATTTGGATGTTGTATGCTATAATTCTAACCTGCCAGGCGAAACATGCCATTGGTGTCATAGTAGCATGACTATTTTGTGGGTAACAGGTCTTCTGGCTTGATCTGAAGCAGGTTCACAGAAGGAAATACATGAATGGGCCGGGTGGTGGTGGCGCACGCCTTTAATCCCTTTGCTGAAGGAGGCAGAGGCAGGCGGATCTCTGTGAGTTCGAGGCCAGCCTGGTCTACAAGAGCTAGTTCCAGGATAGGAACCAAAAAGCTACAGAGAAACCTTGTCTTGAAAAAAAAAAAAAAGAGGGGGCTGGAGAGATGGCTCAGTGGTTAAGAGCACTGTCTGTTCTTCCAGAGGTCCTGAGTTCAATTCCCAGCAACCACATGGTGGCTCCAAACCATCTGTAATGAGATCTGGCGCCCTCCTCTGGCATGTGGGTATACATGGAGGCAGAAAGTTGTATAAATAAATGAATAAATAAATAAATCTTTAAAAAAAAAAAGAAATACATGAATAGCCAAAAGCCTGTGATGGTGAAGGTCAAAGGCTCTAATACAGAATTCACTACTGACATTCTGCTACATGTACAAATATTCAAACTGCCTTTTACTGATTCTGAACACACCACAGCTTGGTGTTGGTTTCGGCAAGGGTCTAAGAAACTCTGTTTTCAATGGACAATAGTTATTTCAGAGAATTATACCTCATCAAAAACTGAGAAAAGCTGAATGCTAACTGCACAGGCTATGATGGGAATTACATATGCCCACATCTAAATTGCAGGGAACATTATAGAAGAGGAGATAAAAGATTTAAAAGCTGGAGGATAGGAATGTGACATATGAAAACCTCTTTTGCCATATGACATGACAATTAGAATTATCAACACATTACAGAGTTGTACACAGCCTAAACTTGCCCAAATTCATACATGAAATATGAGAAGGACAACAGGGAAGAAAACACATCTACCCATGGATAAGACAGGGCATGACCAGAGGGTAAGAATGAGAAAATTAAAATGTGCATTCATTAAATATCAATATTTTATTATCAAAATTGAACAAAATTTATAGAAATAAAACTTAAGAGGAGATATCAATGTCTATTTAGAGGTAGAACTTTTGTTTTTTATGTACTCAACCAACCAATTAGACAAGATTTATACTATCTGTTTTTGCTTCTATTATTTAATTCAAACTGAGTAGTAAACAATCAAAACAATAGTTATAAAAAGAAAAAAACTAACCAAGCACAAGAGAGATCATTGAAATGGAAACCTGAATTCACTGAAGGAATAGAGGATCACACTGGAAGAAGGGGAAATGGGCATGCACATAGGACAGAATGCATTCTTGTGGAAAAAGTAGGCATGCACATAGGACAGAATGCATTCTTGTGGAAAAAG
>NW_004949228.1:186253-188695 GCF_000317375.1 Microtus ochrogaster | reverse complement strand
ACACCTAAAGCACTGTGAGCAGCAGATCCAGAACGAACCCAACCTGGGTGGCCAACTGAAAATACCAAAAATTCATCATACACATGACAGCCTCATCAACCTGTGTTGAAGGGAAAGGTTCATATCCACATATAAAAGAATGAAAATAGGTGAAAATCAATAAATTGGTGAAATTTGACTCTGAAATTGAAAAAAATGTATACCCCAAAGTATAAAGAAACAGCATACTAAATGGTGAAATTTATTAGCAAACATTTTATAGTACCAAGAAGTTTAAAAAAAAGCAAACTAAATATTTTAATCAAGAAATAAACCAAAAAAAAGTGACAATGCAAAAAAGATGTAGCATAGCCTAAATAGCACATGTTCCACACATTTATGGATGAAGAAAATCCTCCTCTTGTGTACACTGACAATTCTCTGCCCAGTCAGTATCTACACTCATGCTGTTAAACAGCAAACACTAGAGAAAAGGCAGAAGGAAGAACACAGAGACTGTGTTCTTCAGTGGGAATCCAACTCACTGCAACAGCAGAAAAGTCAGTGTGCAGTTTTATGGACAACTAAACAATAAAAAAGTAAGACCTAGGGCTGGAGAGATGGCTCAGAGGTTAAGAGCACTGATAGTTCTTTCTTCCAGAAGTCCTGAGTTCAATTCCCAGCAACCACATGGTAGCGGTAGCTCACAACCATCTGTAATGAGATCTGGTGTCCTCTCTGGCCTGCAGGCATACATGCAGAATACTAAGAATACTAAATACATAATAAATAAATAAATCAAAAAAAAATTTTAAAGGAATGAAATAAATTGCAAACTATCAATGAAATAGAAAGAGGAAAAGAAACATAATACAAAAAAAATTCACAAAATAGTGTTTATAATTTTCTTCAGTGATTTCTTGAAATGTATATGGATAATATGCACCAAACCAAACATGAAAACAGGATAATACTAAAACCAAAATATATACTAGCCCTAAATAATCCTAAAATCAAAATATATACTTCCTATGAAAGTATTCAAACATAATCATACTTAGTGGTAAGAATGAAGAAACTTTATAAAGATTTCCTGTGATGATTATGGTAGGTAACAGGAAAAGACGAATCTATAAGTATAAAAAGCAAAGAATATTAATAAATGATCAAAGGGTCCATTTCCAGAAAGGTATGTGATCAATATAAATGTATTTTACAAGTTTCCAATTACATGAAGCAATCAATGACCGACCTGTAGGAAGCAAATAGACAATGATACAGGAAGCTTCAATATCTACCACTGAGCAAGAAGACCATAAACAGAAAATAATGCCTAGCAGCCCTGCAGAGAACCATCCACTGAACATCAGAAGGTGCCCAGTCTTCTCTAACTTCAATGAGCATCCTCCAGTGTGGCCATTTCTTAAAAATAGAGCAACTCTTCGAACCTAGTAGAGATCAATATTTAAAAAGTGTCTTTTCCAAAAACCTAGAATACTGACATCAACATTAGAAAGAGCAGAGAATACAAAAGAGGCATGTGAACACCGACTCACTGAATGCATGCTCTCATTCATTCAAACAGGAAGAAATATAAAACGATGTTTATGGTCTGTAAATATTCTCAATAATTTATATCAAGATCTTACAGGCAGTTTTTCTATAAATGCAGAAAGTCAGGAATTCCTAAGATTTATAAAATTGTGAGAAACCAAAAAACTGCAAAGACAGAAGGATCAAACCCAGAGGTAATTTCAAAATATATAAAACTTGTAGCAATGCAAACCATAGTGTGTTGAAGACAGACAATGGAATATCAAAGGGAAGACAATGCAAATGGAGCTTAAACACTCAGCAGAGATAGTAAACAAACCTTATCAAAATTTTGCTGGTATTATTTTAGAAAATAGAGAAATTTCACAAATATTAAAAGCTTGCTTTTATTTTTGTGAATTTCATACATCCTTTGATAACTGCTTTGTAAAATATATAATCAATAATGTATACATTTTAGAGAAAAAAAATAGAGAAATTAACCTAAAAGAACCTGAAGGAACTCTAAGATGCTCAAAAAACTCTGTGTACAGGATCAACCAAGAGGCTTAAATAGTCCCAACTAAATGGCATGTTAAAATTATAGTAATGAGGGGCTGGAGAGATGGCTTAGAGGTTAAGAACACTAGTTGTTCTTCCAGAGGTCCTGAGTTCAATTCCCAGCAAACGCATAGTGTCTCACAACCATCCATAATGAGATCTGGTACCCTCTTCTAGTGTGCAGACACACATACAGGTAGACCACTGTATAAATAATAAATAAATGAATTCTTAAAAAAATTATACAAGCCGGGCGGTGGTGGCGCACGCCTTTAATCCCAGCACTCGGGAGGCAGAGACAGGTGGATCTCTGTGAGTTCAAGACCAGCCTGGTCTACAAGAACTAGTTCCAGGACAGGCTCCAAAACC
>NW_004949228.1:184958-185918 GCF_000317375.1 Microtus ochrogaster | reverse complement strand
CTCTGCCTCCCGAGTGCTGGGATTAAAGGCGTGCGCCACCACCGCCCGGTTCTGTGGAATTCTTTAGAATCATTTAGAATTAATCAGAATGTGGCAAAACCAATTAATTTCATGTCCTATTTTTCTGTCACTTCAGCCCTTCCCAGTCTCTTTACGCCTTCCTCAATCACTGTAACAAACCTGGATCTTTTGCTATTGTCTCCTCTCTTCACCATCCAGGGCTCTTGGTTTTGATTCCCAGGTGAGCAGGACTGACTGAATGAACAATGTGAGGCTGCACAAGAGAAAGAGATTCTTTAGAAAACACCTGGAACTTTTCAAGGAGCAAAAAGTAAAGATGCTAACACCTGCCAAAAGATTAAGGAAAGAGAAAATATTAAGAAAAAGATCTCTAGCTTGGCGATGGTGGCGCACACCTTTAATCCCAGCACTGGGGAGGCAGAGGTTGAGAGATCTCTGTGAATTCAAGGCCAGTGTGGTCTACAAAAGCAAGTTCCAGGACAGGCTCCAAAGCTCCAGAGAAACCCTGTCTTGAAAAACCAATTAACTAACAACAACAACAAAAATAAATAAATAAATAAATAAATGAAAATGTCTCTTGTATCTCTCTCTCCTTGTATTTCAGTTTACTCTGTGAGATGTGAGACGCATTCACACACAGATCCCACACATCCAGAGTAGTTTTCCCAGGAACCCGGAGCAGAAGCAAGGGAGACTGCAAGAAAACTATTCTTACCCTCAGAATCCCAACTGCTGCAGCTCTTTAACAGGAGATCTGAGCTAAAAGTCCCGTGAGCAGGGTCTAGGCATTTCCACTCCTACAAGAAGTTCACATTCACAGCACTAAATGTCAACAAATCCTGAAATTAAAAAAAAAAAAAAAATGGAGCCGGGCGGTGGTGGCGCACGCCTTTAATCCCAGCACTCGGGAGGCAGAGGCAGGCGGATCTCTGTGAGTTC
>NW_004949228.1:182198-183433 GCF_000317375.1 Microtus ochrogaster | reverse complement strand
GCGTGTGCCACCACCGCCAGCCTAGTCTAAAAGAGCTAGTTCCAGGGCAGGCTCTATAGCTATAGGAAGACTTGGTTTCGAAAACAAACAAACCGGCTGGGCGATGGTGGCGCACGCATGAAACCATTCCTGAGCATCCCTGAGCTGATTGTGGACACCCTATTTCAGACCTGGAATTTTAGTCATGTCCTGGTTTCTTATGTGTAAAATGTGAGCCAAAACCATAGCATTTGCATAAGGAGAGGCTGAGAAGTTGAGATATGGAAATTGTGGGTCATGATTGGGTTAGAACACCAGCCCTGCCTAATAATCAGGCAAGGATTCAGCTAGAATTACAACTACAGGATAGGATGTGGGACTTAGGGAAAGGCATTCCATACAGTGTAAGGAAAATCTGTCTTTTGTGGTCATTTGTGAGGTTTTTTTTTCTAATAAATTATTACATTTTGCATAAATAAACAAATGTTTCCCAGACATTGAATTATAATGGTCAAACCATGCTCTCCGTGTCCGTTCACTGATCCAGCTCCGTTTGGAGAATGTATGTCACTTACAGAATTCCATAGCACACTTTCCTTCTGTCTTCTGAAGCTTCCAAACCAGTCCAGTCTGTCTCGCTGTATGCCATATTAATGAAACCATCTGATTTGGGAGTTAACACCCTAGAGCAGGAAGTCTACCAATATTTCATTTTTTAGCTGATTTTTAGCCCAGTAACTGCACAATTCATCATTGTGTCTGCTTTTCCAATGTTGTCCTGTTTTTACTGATAAAGCGTTTAGTGCATCACCCCAGAGTTTCTTTATTATTCAGGTTTGTCTTGGCTATCCTGGTGTGTGTGTGTGTGTGTGTGTGTGTGTGTGTGTCTGTGTCTGTGTGTGTCTGTGTACTTTCACATGAAACTGAAAACTGTCCCTTTTTGTTCCGTGAAGATGCCTGGCAGTGGTGGTACATGCCTTTAATCACATTACTCTGGAAGCAGAGGGAGGCAGAACTCTGAGTAGAACGCAGTCTGGGCTACAAAGGGAGTTATAAAGAGAAACCATGTCTCCAAATACCAGAACTGAAGAAAAAAAAACATACAAGAATTATGTTGGAATTTTGATGGGGATTTGAATCTGTTGTTTGCTTTATTTAGGATGGTCATTTTTTTTATATATTACTCCAACCAGTCCATGAGCATGAGACATATTTCCATCTTCTGAAATCTTCTATTTCTTTATTTAGTGATTTGA
>NW_004949228.1:180949-181554 GCF_000317375.1 Microtus ochrogaster | reverse complement strand
AAAAAAAAAAAAAAAAGAGGGCTGGATCGATGGCTCAGATGTTAAGAACACTGACCCCTCTTCCAGAGGTCATGAGTTCAATTCCCAGCAATCACATGGTGGCTTATAATCATCTATAATGAAATCTGGTACCCCCTTCTGGTGTCCAAGCATACATGCAGTCACAATACTACACATAATAAAGATTTATTTTAAAACTTAAAATAGAGAAAAGGGAACAAAATAAAACAAGATATAAAAATTACAAGTTTTCAAAGATGAAAATCAAAACAAATAAACAAAAGACTAATAATCCAGGATTAGAGGCATGTGTTACCACTTCTATTTCAATTTTTCGATATCTTTATTGAATTTCTGTCACATCCTAACTAAATACATTCTTTATGATATGCAAGTGGTTAGGATTTCACTGACTTCCCTCAGGAAATGACTGGTGCCCACTTTGATTTTCTAGTGTATTCTCATAACCATTCTTAAAATTCTTTGTTTAGTATATCATTGAGTTTACTCTCCCCCTAAGTACATGACTGTGGCATTTTGAGTCATGTCGTATTGACAGCTTCACTTGTCTTTTGTTTCTGCACTAGCATAGGTATATGTGGGAG
>NW_004949228.1:178266-180564 GCF_000317375.1 Microtus ochrogaster | reverse complement strand
GCCGGGCCATTTGATGCTCTTGAAGAGGACCTACAGAGGGGTCAAAGCTGTCTGCATTTCCAGGGGTCCCAAATTCCTCTTCTGATATTCATAGATGTCAGGCAATCTTGTGGTGCATCCACACTTATGGAGGCAAAACACTCATGCACATAAAATGAAAATAAATAAATTTAAGTAAACCCAAGGTTATAATTCATAAAATATCTATTGTGGGCCATGAAAATGTCAATGTGTGTTTAGAGACGTTAGAAATTGTTGTCCTCTTGGTAAAAATGCTTGAACAATATTTTGTAATGTAAGTTAGTGACCTGCATGTTTTTTTCTCTAATTCTTTTTTTTAATTAATTAATTTATTTATTATACAATATTCTGTCTGTGTGTATGTCTGCAGGCCAGAAGAGGGCACCAGACATCATTACAGATGGTTGTGAGTCACCATGTGGTTGCTGGGAATTGAACTCAGAACCTTTGGAAGAGCAGGCAATGCTCTTAACCACTGAGCCATCTCTCCAGCCCCCTTTTCTCTAATTCTTTACTTACAATTAGTCTCAATCTTTTTAACATCTGGGTCAGTGATCCAGTAGTAGAGAAGAAAACAACTGTGCAGTAATCAGAATGATACCAAGAGAATATTGTTGTATACATGCCTGGAATACTCAAATAATAAGCAAAAATGCCCTTTTAAAAAGAGGAAGTGAGGCCAGATGGTGGTGGCGCATGCCTTTAATCCCAACACCCAGGAGACAGAGAACAGGCTTATCTCTGAGAGTTTGAGGCCAGACTGGTCTACAGAGCTAGTTCCAGGGCAGGCTCCAAAAGCTACAGAACTTCTGTCTCAAAAAATCCTAAATAAAATACATAGGAAATGAGAAAAGAACTCATTTTCTGGAAATCTGCAAATGAAATGTTGGATGTATGTGACCCCAAATACATTTTACAGCTATGATTTCTGCTGTGACAATTCTAAGAGAGAAAAATTGATTATTTGACGATCCATTTCAGTTTAGTGAGTTAGGAAACACAAGCAGATTGACAGTGATTACAGCTGTGTAGTGCAAATCAGTAATATTAGGCCAAGCACATCTGTCCTATCATATCTTCAGATAATAGTGCTGTTGACCATGTGGAAGTCATTGCCTAAACTTTTCTATTTTCACCCTAAGTCCAAGACTATGTGTGAAATTGCAAATCTGGAAAATGTCATATTCTGCCTGCAGTATTTCTTTCTGGTCATATTCACTGCTTCTCCAACAAAATTAGTAAAGTGTGTCTTCTTCAGAAATGAGTTCATCTAAAAGACAGGGAACACCTTACAATGCAGTGTGCCCCTAATTAAGTCAGAAAATCTGATCTGATTTCATCATATTTTCTTGAATCTGAAAGACCTGAGTAAATCCAGACCTCCCCAGCAGGAAAAAAATAACCAAAAATCCAAGCAGAAAGAGAAGAATCAGGAATCTAGGATTACCTGGTTATTGACTGTGTTTCAGGAACTAGCTGAAGATAAAGTTAGATTCTAATCTTGAGAATAATCCTGAGAAACAGGGAGTTTCCCCCTTGTGGTCGTCATTGTAACGTGTTTTAAGAACTAGCTGATAATGACCTTGGGAGTGGTCCTGAGAGGCAGGGGGTTGCCCCCTTGTCATCTTCACTGGTGTTTTTGGAATTTTCTGTGACACACTCCCTGCCAATTCCGGATCACTGGGCTGTGGTTTCTTCCCTTAAAAATCGATTCTCCCGGTCACTCGGGGTCGAACTCTCCCCCTGCATGGGTTATGAGGCCCCAGTGCACTGGTTCCCTTCTCATCTCATCATTAAAACCTCGTGTGATTGCAGCAAGGACGGTCTCTTGTGAGTTACTGGGAGGTTGTGTTATCCCGAGACTTGAGTGAGAGTCTCCCCAGCACTGGGGGTCTTTCAGAATCCCTCCCTGAAAATACAAGTTTCCAATTATAGTGAGCCTCTTGGGATACATAAACTGATGCTTCCACTGTTCATCATAGGAGAAAGGCAGATTGTGTTTGTGAGCAAAGACTTCAACAATCGCTAGCAGGACTATTGAGGTATATGGGTCATAAGGTCCTTGTTATATGTGGGTCCCTGGAGTTGACCCCCAGCACTTACTGCAGAACAAATCATTAGCAACGGCCGGGCGGTGGTGGCACTCGCCTTTAATCCCAGCACTCGGGAGGCAGAGGCAGGCGGATCTCTGTGAGGTCGAGACCAGCCTGGTCTACAAGAGCTAGTTCCAGGACAGGCTCCAAAGCCACAGAGAAACCATGTCTCGAAAATCCAAAA
>NW_004949228.1:168655-172411 GCF_000317375.1 Microtus ochrogaster | reverse complement strand
CTAGTTCCAGGACAGGTTCCAAAACCACAGAGAAACCCTGTCTCGAAAAACCAAAAAAAAAAAAAAAACAAAGCCCATAATCCTTGTCTATGGTTAGCCATGTGGCTTGATACCTTTTCTCAGTGAGGCATTATTAAACCAATATGAGTGACAAATCTTTACAGTGTACAAAAGCATTATCCCACAGCATATATATTTGGGTGCTTTATCTGCATATATGTCTTTGGGCCATATGCATGCAGTACTCACAAAGTTCAGAAAGTACCAGAAAAGGTCAACAGATCCCCTGGACAAGATTTACAGATGATTGTGAGCTGTCATGTAGGTGCTGGTAATAGAACCTGCGTCCTCTGAAAGAGCAGTCAGCGCTTTAACCATTGAGCCACCTCTCCAGCTCTCAGATATTTTTTTTTCTGAGCCAGGGCCTCACTGAGAATCCCTGGCTGTTCTAGAATTCACCATGTAGACCAGGCTCATCTTGACTGACAGATTCATCTACCTCTGCCTCCAGAGGGTTGAGATTAAAGACATGAACCACCACTCCTGGAATTGACCAAAAATTTAGAAATGTACATATAAGTGTGAGAAATGTAAACAGAATTTCTTGTCTTTTTTTGTCAAAGACTGAAACAAGACACAATTCCATTTCAAAAAAATGTAAAGAAGTTACTTGGAGAATTTCAAATTTCTCGAAGGTCAACACTTTTGGGGCCAAAATGTTAAAAAATGGTGCTCAAAATTGTAGTTAGGTTGTCAATTGTGTTGTTTTTAACTTAGCTATTGACATAAGCATGTGAGGTGAGCTCTGACCACTCAAAGTAATGAAGTCCTAGTGGGACCCATGCTGAATGTGTTTGCATGCTGGACTTGGCACAGCTATGTTTGCTCGCATAGAAGTAAGATTTTTTTTTTACCTTGCCATTATTTTGAGATGTTCAGACCCATTCCTAACATAAAAACAACTTAATTTTTCTAGTTCTGTTTTGATGTCTGTCTTTGCCTGAGTATAATGGTATGCTCACATTCTATATTGCCTCATGTTGGAATATCAGTTTTGCTAATAGTGTAATTCTGGATGTTTGATTGGCAGTAGTGGAGGTCTGGGAGGAAAGGATAGAGGTGGCTTTTTAGTGCCACTTCATTTGTATTGTGATGGAAATTTATCTGGCTTTCCAGTAAAGCTCTCCAGCATGTGCTACTGTCTCAAAAATTTAGAATATTGCAAATAAGTACAGAACATGCAGCTGAAACTTCACTTTTATCATTAAGTACTGCTACTTGCAAGGAACGTTTTAATTCATTATTTTATTTGACTGAGCCATACAGCTCCTCTACCTTATCTGCAAGCCTGATATCCTGTCTCCTAATGGACTGATCTCTTTGTGTTATTATTAGGCTTATTGCATTTTTCATTTCTTGTTTCATTTCAGTTTGCATGTTTCAGTGTTTCTACTTATTGAATTCATTTTTCATATCCTACAGTGTTCTCATTTCCTTCAGGCATTTGTTCCTATCGTCTCTGAGTTCATTCACATGGTTTACGTGTTTGACTCTAGTTTTTGAGTTCTGTACATCAGATATCATTTAAGTTGTTCTCCTTGGGGGAAACAAATATGGTTTTTGCTTTGAGCCAAGGATGTTACATCTTAGTTTTAATTTTTTGGGGAAGGAATGGCATCTGAGTCTCATAATTTAGGGAGTTTTTTGACTTCTGGTATGTGTTTTTAAGCCAGGAGACTAGTATTCCAAGATGAGAAATTAGGCAGGACGTAATGAGCATAGTAAAAAACAAAACAAACAAAGAAAAAATCCTTTTAGACTTGTAACACTAGCTTAGTTAGGAAACCCTGATACACCTAAGGCTGCACCTGACAACCAGAACTTAGTGACGTCACTTACTCAAGATACCCAGACACAGTCCGAGATATCTTTACCCTTAGTGGACAGTATTTAAACAGAGAGCAGAGAGACACTCTGCTCTGCATCTCCGGAGAGAGGCCACCTTGATGTGCCCTGTGACCCAACAGTCTCCCCTAGGATTGTGACCATCAAATTAAAGATTTCAGTTAGAGACTGAGCCTGACCTTCAGCTAAGATACACCGTCCAACAGGCGAACAGCCTTGGGGAAACCCTAGTTAGGAATTTAGAGTGTGAACCTTGTGTGATGACCCTCAGCATAATAAAATATAACTTCTGTTATGCTAACTCCGTGCGTGATAACGTATATCCCAAGGTTTCAAAACTGGGGGGGGGAGTCAGTAAGTGGGGTGCACTGTCCTTCTAGATCCAGTTCTACTCTAGATTGGCCGCAAGCATGCGGGGAGGCTGTGCAGAGCAGGTCTTGGGCAGCTGGAGCTCTGTGGAAGGCAGCTGTAAATCCTGGTATCTGTCCTCCATCTTTATTGGCCCCGCCCTTGAGCTCCTGGCACCCTGCCCCCTCCTCAGAGAAGGTCAAGACCACTCCCCCAGGCTATTTAAACTTCTAAAACAAACAAACAAACAAACAAACAAACAAACAAACAAACAAACAGGTGGTTTTCCCGGGGCCACCGGAGAGCGCTGGAGTCCAATTAAACCTGGGTATCTTTTAGTTTTTGTTTTGATTTGGCTTGGTTGGGATTTTTTTGCTCGGCAGAGAGCTTGTGTTAGAAAATATTCCTAACATCTTGGAGGTCCCACGGAAATAGAAAATATTCCTAACAGCAGCCTGAGATGGAGTAGAAGGGCCGGGTCCCTGTTGGAGAGAGGTGTTTGTGGGGGTAGGGGAGGTAGAAGCACCGACTCAGGAAACTAAAAAGAGCCCGCATAAAGAAGACGTCACCGGAAGTGGGGTGTATTGTGCAGGGTCAGGAGGAGCCGCTCCAGGGAACGAGGACAGGGAATTGCGCTATTCCCTGTTGGACTCGGGGGGCCGCGTGGTTCGGAACTGGGTGAGGTAGACCGCGCTGTGAGATCGGGGACCTGAAAATTCCTCAGAGCTGCAGATGCCGGGGAATTTCCAGGGAAAGTCAGCAGCGCAGTGGCGGGAACCGCAGCCCAGCGGCCCTGGAACCTCCCAGGTCAGAGGAGCTGCGGGGCTGGGGCCCAGGAGGGAAGGGACCGGGCTGTGCTGAGGCTGCTCAGAAGGACTCGGTTTTCAAAATTACGTTGTGAATATCTTTCTGTTGTCGATAAGGTTGAGATCCTATGAAGTGGGGTTTAATCGTGATTTTTTTTTTATCTTTTATGGTTGTCAGAATATTTTCACAAAATAATCTGGTAGAGCATCCGCAGTGTCTGTAGTTTGCAAACGCGTTATCTTTCATACTGTAACAGTTACAAAGCTTCTGGTTTTTTAACTCCCATAGTCCACTACCTCCCTACTGAAGAGTGGCCTTCAGTGCGAAGAATAGCAATCCCCATAGGTATTAGTGAAATGAGATACCTCTGTATATTTGATTGGATCGGAAAACAATACATTATAAATCACCACAGTTATGGTTGTAAACATTAGCATTTCCTGAGATGTATACACTCTGTAGTAAAAACAAAATTCACAATGTGTCTTCATATGCTTAGCTGTCTGAGTGAAAAATGAGGACACAACTGCTCCACCACGTGGTTATCGTAGGTGTGAGGGAGAAAATAGCCAGAGGCATCTGCGAGGGTCCGGAATGAACTGGTGCTTGAGAGAGGGAAGGGAGGGAAGACTGGACTGAGGTGGAGGCCAAGAGAGGAGCCTAGTTCGAGACCAGCCTGGTCTACAAGAGCTAGTT
>NW_004949228.1:165481-167830 GCF_000317375.1 Microtus ochrogaster | reverse complement strand
AAAAAAAAAAAAAAAAAAAAAAAAAAAAGAGTTCCAGGTTTTTTCTAAAGAATCTCTTTTTCAAATGCAGGTCTCACCTTGTGAGTCAGTCCTGCTCACCTGTAAAGCAGAACAAAGGCCTGGATGGTGAAGAGAAAGGAGACAGTAGTAGCAAAGGATCCAGGTCTGTTACAGTTATTGAGGAAGGGCTGGGGTAGGTCTCATGGAACAGTAAAACCAGGACATAAATTTGCTTTTGGCAGATTCTAGTACATTAATGATTATGGAAATTTTCACTGAGAATAATATTAGATGTGGTAGTATGGATTTCCCATTATTGGCTGTGTAGTAAGCAGTCAATTATTCTCTGTATTTGATGAGTTATGAGTTTCTGAAATAGCTCTTCCCCATTGAAGCCAAAGTTTCTTTGACCCAGGTTGAAAGCAGAACCAGGCTATGGGTGTGAACTGAGCCATTTAAAGGCTGATTGAGTGTTTGTATGTGTAGCAGTTATCAGTACTGACTTCCTGTCTAGGGCCTGTGACTTTCCTTTTGCTCTTGTGCAGGTTCCTTGTACCATCCATGTATTTCCTTCTGTAGAGCTGGCCTCATACAGAACCAGAATAGCTTCTGGTACCCATGAAATAGTATTGCCCCTATGACACCAGTGGGTATGCCTTCCCTGACAGATTGGGATTATGTCACACGGGATCCAAATCTGATTATGGCCCCCTGCCCCAGCCTGCATAGCATTGTCTGACAATATGACTGTTATGACCTGGGAGTTCAGGATATCTGCAGACAGGGTGAGTGGTCTGACCTGAGCTTCCTCAAGAAGGTCCACTTGACTTCTGACTCTCCTGTGTTGTCCTCTTTGAATTTTTCTGTCTTTCTTGAATTGTGTACCCACTGATGGCACTGTGCTGAGTTAGTCCTCATTCAAGAGGAGTAATTCCATTTGTCCTTCTTTTGTAGTGTTTGGTTTAGCTTTGTGTCTCTTCATCTTTATTATGTTGAGGTATGTTCCTCCTGTTCTCATGTACTTGAGAGCTTTTATACTTTTATACTGCCACAGGGCTTTCTTGTATCTATTGACGTAGTCATTCAAGTGGCCTGCGGGCCACGAGGGCCAGTGGGTCCCAGGTAGGGAGCCACACAGTGGGTGAGAGGCAGAGACAGATAGGCACGCCATGCAGAGAAAAGTGGGTATTGATTTAGTGGGTTATGGATAGAAAAGGAACTGGAGAAGGGAGAAGAGCAGGGGAGGAATGGGGTGGGGGAGGGAGAGGGTGGGGCTTGTGTCTTAAAGAGACACGACAGACCATTACACTAGAGTTATGGTGTTGTGTGATGCTCTCCTCTATTAAGACACGTAAATTAAATTAGAGACCTTAACATGAGGAATTTGTGTAACAATGAATACCGCTTTGTATAGCTATTCTGGGTTCAGACCATCAGTGAGACTTGACCTTCCTGCTGCCACATTGGCCTTCAGATTTCATCTTAGAGTGAGTGTCTTGTTTCTTCAACTGACCCATGCTACATAATATGTCCTGGCAATATGTGTTTTAGTTTTATAATATAGGAGGTTGATAATTCTGTTCTTTGTAAGAATCCATTTCTTCAGTTCTGATTTATTTGTGTATGACTTTCCATAGCATTCCATGAGGTAACACTGGCATTATTGTCATGCATTAGAGAGAGAGAGGAGCCTAGAGGCCAAGAGATCACCTCAGCCATTTGACAAGGTCCAGGCAAGCCCAATGTGCATGCTGTGAGAAGATGCTATTAGGCCATAGTATTTTTATAGACAGAAAACTCCTTATAGATTAAAACAAAATTAGAAAGTACCTTTTGAGTTCTTTTTCTCCCTCTTTCTTTGTCTGCCTCTCGACCTTCCCTCCCCTTTACCCTTCTCTCAATAAACTCCACACTCAAAAAATAAAAAAGAAAAGAAATTACCTTGATTATGATTTTACACCTATATCAGAAAAATGCCTCCTTAGTTCAAGAAATGCACCTTGCCCACGCACATGTGGCCCGAACTGTCCTTTTCTACTTCAGGGTTGGTGGACACTCAGTGCTGTGACTGTGGACGTGGAGGAGGCGTGGGAATGCCTAGGTCCTGCTCGCCGGGCACATTTGCACAGGTCTCCTCTTGGAGAAGAGCAGCAGTCTGGATTCTGAAGATCAGGATAATTTCCTTAGTCTCCCTTGCTCCTCGGGGCTCCTGAAGAGACTACTCTACACATCTGTGAGCTGTGTGTGAATGAAGAATCACATCTCATAGAATAAAGTGATATCCTCAGAGACAGACACATTTTTGTGATATTTTCTCTCTTTATGTTTATCCTTCTGGCAGGTGTTATC
>NW_004949228.1:162535-165381 GCF_000317375.1 Microtus ochrogaster | reverse complement strand
TTGGTAGACCAGGCTGGCCTCGAACTCACAGAGATCCGCCTGCCTCTGCCTCCCGAGTGCTGGGATTAAAGGCGTGCGCCACCACCGCCTGGCTGTCACCCCCACTTCTGTGTGATTGTCTTTTTTATTAACTTTATTATCATTATTTATTTAGTTAGTTTTTTTTTTCCAGACAGGGTTTCTCTGTTTAACAGTTCTGGCCATCCTGGAATTTGCTTTGTAGACCAGGCTAGGCTTAAACCCACAGAGACCACCTGCTTCTGCCTCCCAAGTACTGGGATTAAAGGTGTACGCCACCATATCCGGCCTGTGTGATTGTCTTTCATGACCTGCTCTCACTCTGACACACTAAAAAAGTATCTTCAATGCTCCATAAACTCTGTCTCACTGTTCCTTGATTGAAGTCTCTACAGTAGCTAATTAAGAAACAATAAACCAAGTTCTAGAGAGGTGACTCAACTGTTAAGGGCACTTGTTCCTCTTACAGTTTCCAGGTTCTGTATTATGTACCTTCCTTGGGACTTAACAACCTTCTGGACCTCAGGTTCCAGAGGATATATTGTGCTTTTCTGGGTGCTGCAGACTCTGCAAGCATGAGGTGCACAGACCTAAGTTCAGGGATAGACACCCATCCAAATAAAATTAAGATAAATAATCCTTAAAAGAAAATATAAGCGATCTGGAAGGGTTCAAAATAAAATAAAAGTATAGAAATGAACTTGGAGGTATCACTATTAGTGAGAGAGTAACTCCGAGATATTTTATGCTCTTTGTGGCTATTGTGAAGGGTGATATTTCTCTGATTTCTTTCTCAGCCCTTTTATCATCCAAGTACTGTTGGGCTACTGATTTTTTTTTTTTTTAGTTAATCTTGTATCCTTTTACATTACTGAAAGTGCTTATGAGTTGTAGAAGTTCCTTGGTAGAATTTTTGAGTCACTTATGTATCATCAGCAAATAGTGAGAGTTTGACTTCTTCTTTTCTGGTTTGTATTTCCTTGATCTCCTTTTAGTATCTTATTGCTCTAGCTAAGACCCCAAGAACTATATTGAATAGGTATGAAGAGTGAACAACCTTTTCTTGTTCCTGATTTCAGTGGGATTATTAGTGAGAGAGTAAATGTGGATCCTGGATATGTGGTAGGATTTCTAATACCTCATGTCAACAAGTTAAGAATGATCCCTATGTATGATAAATAAATAACGTTTTGTTTATGGACAGAGGTTTTATCATATTGGTTATGTAGTTAGGAACACAGAAGTAACTTCTGAAAGGATCCACCCTAATTGTACAGGATTTATAGTACAGGAAAATGCTGTCACCCAGCATTGCATCAACAGAGAAGAAATCTTTGATGGAAGAAAAGTGAATTGTATTAAACAGCACAATTTTCTTATTCTTAGGTGCCACTAGAGGCCCTAGATCTCAGTTCTCCTAACTGATCAGTCTGTTGTGATGTAGAAAGGTCACATTCCCACTCCAAATAGTTCATGATTAGCAAACAGGACTCGGCAGTTTTTTGCATCGGTAAAATAAATTGGATTAAGGACTGTGTGTTAATTGACACACACAGAACAAACTGTTACATGCTGTTCGTATATGAAATGTGCTGAAACCAAACACATTGAGTGGCGTTTTCACTGGCACACTAAGATCTGTGGTTTGCAGTTGAGCTTCTGAGGTCCTGGAGGTCGTGCATGTTCCTCTCTCGGGAGAGTTAGCAACATCTGGTGCTCTTTACTGGAACGTTTGATTTTGCAGCATTTCACCTTCATCTCTCCATTGTAGTCAAATTCCAGGTTGCTGATGAGACATATCCCTTTTCTATTGCTATTCATGAGGTCCTCCTCCTTACATTAGTTTAAAGATAATGAGTTCTTCATGTGTCCTCTGGTTTGCGCTAAATAGGATTAGTGGAGGCGTTGAGTCTCTTTCCTTCCTCTAAGTTGAGGATTTTCTCCTATTATCTTATATTGTAGCTTTCAGAGCTACATGTTGTTGTCTTTGTATTGCTTTTTTAAAATATATTTTTAAAAGCCTATTTATTTTATTTTAGTGTTTTGATTATAGGGTTTCTTCCAGATAGTCCTGGCTATGCTGGAACTTACTATGTAGACCAGTCTGGCTTTGAAGTCACAGAAATATGCTTGCCTCCGTTTCCTGATTGCTGGGTCAAAGGTGTGTGCCACCACTGCCAGGCTGTCTTTGTATTGCTTTAATAATCCTGTTATACTGTGAATTTCTTGACCTCATTTACTTGTTATTTTTCTTGATTAGCTCATTGACTGTCTTGTAAATTCCTCAAGGAATTTATAAATGCCTGTACTTGGTTTCTAGAGACTTTAGTTTCTTTATATATCTTGATCTTTGAAAATTCTCCTGATTGTTATTTGCATTTCATCATTTAGAAATTTGAGTCTCTTATTCCAAAATCATGGGAAAAAATTGAGCAGTTCTGCTGAGGTCATAGGAAAGAAACATAGGATACTTCTGCCCTGTGACTGGGTAAGATGTGTTGGGAATGAAGTTAGTAATAAGAGGCATCTGCTCTTCTTTTTTTAATATTTATTATGTATACAATATTCTGTCTGCGTGTATCCCTGCAGGCCAGAAGAGGGCTCCAGACCTCATTACAGATGGTTGTGAGCCACCATGTAGTTGCTAGGAACTGAACTCAGGACCTTTGGAAGAACAGGCAATGCTCCTAACTGCTGAGCCATCTCTCCCGCCCTGGCATCTGCTCTCCTATGTTTACCCTAAAGTTATTCAATAAGAAATCTTAGATTTTCTCAGTACCTGTCAAGATATAAGATGATACAAAATGAGCCGGGCGGTGGTGGCACAC
>NW_004949228.1:152134-162435 GCF_000317375.1 Microtus ochrogaster | reverse complement strand
CCATGCTATGCTTCGTATGCCGTCTTCTGCTTTAAAAAAAAAGATGATACAAAATGTAACTGTGACATATGTGTATGCATATATACAGTAGATCTATAATTATGTAAACATAAAATCTACTATCCACACATGCAAAATCAATGCCCATTTCGTGACCTGGAATTAGCATGAGATATACAATTACATAAGACAAGAGAGTAGAGAGATGTTTCACAGTTCTACTTTCTCTTGAGAGTGTAAAGTTAATTCCATAGAGGAAAATAGTAGCAGCCAGGGACCGAAAGACCTCAGAGTTGTCACAATGAATATTTATTGTCAACTTGATGCATTAAGAACTGCCTTTAGGCTAGAGAGATGACTCAGAGTCTAAAAGCGCTTACTGCTCTTGCAACAGACCAGGATGCCATCTTAGCAGCCACATGGTCCATAGCCACTCAATACCTCCAGATTTTGTGGATTTGATCCTCTCCTGACCTTCCTGGACTCCATAGGTGCAAGTGGTACATATACATACTTGCAGGTGTGTAGTTGGACCTCTTTGTTGGGTTAGAGAAGGCAACAATGCTGGACCTGATCTATTGGGGACCAGCCTCAACAAAAATACCTCCTGCCAGAGTAGAGGTGTGGGATTTAGAAATATAGTAAAGAATATGAAGAGGTGAATGAAAGTAATAACTGAAATTTGTCCATGTTTAACTTTTAATTGCTTTAAATACACCTGACTCCAAAAGGTAGGAGTAAGACAAAACACTGTATTAACATAATACAAGGAAATGAACATACCAATTGAAGGCTACATCCATAGTTAAGCATTTTGTTGATAGAATAAAATAAGTCATGTTCACACCCTAGACCCAAACATTCTGTAGGCAAACCACTCCCTGGGTAGAATCCAAAGTTATCTCCTAAGAGAACTGAAGCCTTAATTGGAGACTTAGACTTTTGTTTGAGGTAAAACTTCTACTTCTCTATACTTGAAATACAAGGTCTGACTATTAACCACACTTGTTGACAATAACATTGAGAGAACAGAACTCTCTGGTCTAAATCTAGGTGGCACCTTTGTTTGAGGTAGAAACCTTGAAGGACTAGAGGTAAGTTCCAACTCTCTGGTCATTGTGGAAATAGGCTCACATTTTCAGGCCTCCACACTGATACAGACTCAAATAATGGGTTTTGGCAGATAACGTAGGAATGGAATCATCAGTCCTGCTTTTTTCATGTCTTTAGTTTTGGGACCTTCTGAGTTTAACTAAATTTGCCTGTCTGAACATGGGTTGGGGGTTACTAACTGGATCCTGGGCAACTCCTAAATATCTCAACCTCTGAAATAGACACCAGTCTACTGTCTGCTGTGAACTTCCTGTAGACCCTGTAGACGTGCATTTAGGGTGCCTCTCTTAGCCTTGATGGAATGTTGATGGACTCAATCTCATGAGGCATTTTGCAGATGAACACAGAGGCATATTCAGGTCCAGAAGTTTTTTCACTGCATGTTTTCCATTCTCTGGTTCTGGCTCTTCCGTTTTTCTACTAGGTCTTCTAGGGTGTTCCTTTGAGCAGGTTGTTCTTTACTGATAAGCTCCTGAAGTGGAAAGTCCAGAGGATAGAAAAGATGGGTTCAAGTGTTCTTATGTAAGCTATGTCTTATGCCTTATGCAGGGTTATTAAGAAGTACAGTATCTTATACACAGTTCTAAAAATTAGAATGGGTCAGTGTTCGCAAAGTTTATAATACAGTGAGATAAAGTATAGAGAATCCGACCAGCATTGTACAAGGGAACACAGGCGATCACAGCATCAGAGATCAAGCACACCTCAGCCTTGGGACATACATCTCCAACCCCTTATGTTGTGAAGAGTTGGGCCGTCTGGCTCAGAAGTCACAATTCCCAAGTTCTTTGACCGTTATTGGCACATAATCCTGGGGCAGAGGAAGAATAGTATTTCTACTCCATACATCAGGACCTCAAGGAAAGCCTCAGATTAATTTAGGCATCATAATTCCTGTGTTCTATTTAGCATCCATGATGCTGGCATTATTTAATACCTTAGTATGGATGAGTATTGTTTTCTGTACTAACATCTGAGCACTTCAGTAAGAAAACTGACTGATGAAGGCTGAGTGCACCACTTTACTTTTCAATATAAACAACAATTTAAAAGAAAGTTTGCCATTAGGACCTTTTAGGAAAAAAAACAGTAAGGGCCCCTGTAGCGCTCATGACCTATTATACGACCTGTTCTTGATCAGGTTTCAGAATGTGACATGCATTCTCTCTCTGAGAGAGAATCTTTAGTCCAGTAGAAAATATTTTCCTGTAATTTCTTCTTAAATCACTGAGACCAGGCATCTTGGCGAGTGCTTTCTGAGGGATCAGAGTCCATGGCAGGAAGGTCAGGGAGCGAGCAACCACGTGCGTTGAATAGAAAGCAAGAGATCACATCCTTAAATTAACCACAGTCCCTAAGGAGGGGGAGGGAGAATTAAGGTGGCTTGAGGATCATTTTTTCTTAGAGCCTGTCCACAGGTGTCATACTTTATTCAATATTGTTTCAGCAACTAATCTTCCCAAAACACTGTGACCAACTGGTCACTTAGGTTCAAATATGTCAATGAGAGATTTCCAAACCAATACAATCAGTCTCCTACTATTCATGCTATAATTGCATAGGAACACACATTTTAGAGGATTTTAAACCAATGTAGAAAATAATACCTTTAAATTCTTGTTTGGCTTTTCCATTTGTTGTTTCTGAGACAGGGTCTCACTCTGTAGCCCTGACTGACCTGTAACCTGATACGAAGAGCAGGTCGGCTTCCAACTCAAGGATCTTCCCAACTTTGCCTCCTGAGTGCTCGAATTAAAGACCTACCTCACTATTGCAGGCTTCAATTTCACTTTTATCTTTTAATATTGCTACTGTAATGCAGCAAGAATTTAGTTCATTTGTTTGACCTATCATTTTTTTTTGATTGAATGATCCAGCTCCTTAGCCTTGTACTGAAACTCCGATGTTTGTCTTATACTTGCTGTATCTTTTTTTTTTTTTTTGTTTTTGTTTTTCGAGACAGGGTTTCTCTGTGGTTTTGGAGCCTGTCCTGGAATTAGCTCTTGTAGACCAGGCTGGTCTCGAACTCACAGAGATCCTCCTGCCTCTGCCTCCCGAGTGCTGGGATTAAAGGCGTGCACCACCACCGCCCGGCTTACTTGCTGTATCTTGGTGGACCTCTCTCCACTGAGTTGTATTAGGCTTACAGAGTTCTCTATTTCTTGTTTCATTATTTACGGATTCCTTCGATTTCCATCTCTAGATTGCAGAGTTCACATCCTGCATTGTCATCCTTATTTTCTGAGCCATTTGCTGGCGTTCCCTTGCCCTTCAATCAGTTTGTTCCTGTCCTCTTTGAGCTCTGGTGTTTGTTTTTTCTTTATGTCCCTTGACTTTGTTGAAATGACTCTGATTGTATTTTGAGTTCTTTCTCTTGAATTTCATTCAAATTGCATTCCTTAGGGAGCACTGGTATTGCATAGGTGAACTACTGGTAGAGGATTTCTCACAGTCTCTGTGTATGTCAAGCTTCTCTCCTGTATGAATTGTCTGATGTATCCTAAGATGTTGTTTCTGGATAAAGTCTTTGCAATATTTATTGCATTTGTAACTATTCTCTCCTGTATGAATATTCTGATGCTTTCTAATTCCTGAGCTGCAAATGAAGGATTTTCCATAATCAATAAATTTGTAAGTTTCTCTTTAGCACGGGTTCTGTAATGTCTTTTGACATCTGATAACTGAGAAGAGCACTTACCACCTTCTGTGCATTTGTCAGGTTGTTTTCCACTTGCATATTGTTATGTTCTTTGAGTTGTGACAAATGCAGGAAAGACTTACTACATTCTGTACATTTATAAGGTTTCTCCTCTGTATGAGTTCCTTTATGTCTACTAAGGTTTGAGTATATCTTGAAGCATTTTTTATGCTTCTGGCATTGCTGTAGTTTCTTTCCTCTTTGGTTTTGTTTCCGGGTTGGTTAGAATCAAAAGATTTATCATTCTCTATATTTTTGAGTTCTCTTCTAGTGTGGATTTGTAGGATTTGACTAAGGGTGGAGCACAAATTTAAACATTTTACACAGTCTTTCTAGGTTTGATGTTTAATAGAAGCATCTCTGTGGTTGCTAGATCTGCACTTGTTGCAGTTTTCTGCAGTATCACTTTTGTTGTAAAGTGTACACTGGGAAGATTCATAAATCATTTTGCCAAGCTCATTACATTTATAAGACTTCTTGAATATTCACATTCTGATGCTCAGAATGCTTTGAGCTGCGATTCAGGACCTTCTTATATTTAACCCACATCTGATAGGTGTCTGAAAAATTAGGACGGTTAAGGATAATAGGGATTGATACATGAGTAACAGATTCACTATCTGATGTTTCCTTGGGAAAAGTAAGCTAGCAATTCTTTAGAATAGAGTTTATCAGCAGAGGCTTTTTGTGTTTCACAATCACTAAATGTCAGCTCAGAAGAACCTCCACTTAAAATGCAGGGAACGATAACAGACTTTTCATTCTTAGCTAAGCTTCACACCTTTCAGAAGGTCAGATAGTTGATTGAACAAAAGCGAACTCTGAGAAAGGGCTCTCTGAAGGATCATATGAAGGAAAATTCTCCATTTTCTTGTGTATGCTTTTGAGACACAGTCATGACATGTAGCATTGGTCAGCTATGAACTATTTAACTAATGCCCTTTGACTCTTTTGCTCATCCTCCTCCTGCAATGAACCTCTTGCTTATACATGTTGCATGAGGCAAGTTCTCTTAATGGTCTACCCTGGCTGCCCAGAGGTACCCATTGTTTGCCATTTCATCTTTACAGACACAGCTTTCAATATTCTGTTGTCGATTGCTTTGCATTGTCGGTAAGTTTGAGTTTCCATTATGTGGTTCTTACCATAATTTTTTTTTTACTTATCTTATGGTTGCCTGTTTATTGTCTCATAAAGTAATTATTATTTTTTTTTAAGACAGAGTTCCTCTGTGTAGCCCTGGACTTCCTGTAACTCACTCTGTAGAGCAGGCTGGTTTCAAACACACAGAGATCCGCCTGACTATACCTCCTCAGTGCTGGGATTAAAGGTGTGCACCATCACTGTCTGACTGTAAAATAATTCTTAAGATAATCTAGTAGAGCATTTGCATTGTCTGTTGTTTGCAAACAATTTTCTCTTTGCTATTTTGGCAGTTCCAAAGGTCCTGGAATTTAAATTCATCCATGCTTTCTAACTCCCCTGTGTACCAATTGGCTAAGCAAGAGAGTGGCCTTTGCCTCTGTAATGCCTGCATTACTCTCTACGATACAGTTCGTGTTACTGTACCGTTTGCAAGCTGGGTAAGGGCCCGGAGATTAAAAGAACACACAAGAGACATGGGTCATTTATGAGGAGATAATGTCAAATGCCATTTATTCAACTTTAGGAAATCCCTTATATACCTAACTGCTGCACAATGAAATTCCCCCCAGGCAGGTAGAAAATTTACCAAGTCCAAAATGGAGTAAACAATGGCCCTATAGCCGGGCAGTGGTGGCGCATGCCTTTAATCCCAGCACTCAGGAGGCAGAGGCAGGCGGATCTCTGTGAGTTCGAGACCAGCCTGGTCTACAAGAGCTAGTTCCAGGACAGGCTCCAAAACCACAGCGAAACCCTGTCTCGAAAAAAACCAAAAAAAACCAAAAAACCAATGGCCCTATAGCTAACCGCCGGGGGGGGGGGGCAGGGGGAGCACAGGAACAAGCAGGATGTTTACTGGAAATTGTAACAAGATGTCTGGCCAGAAACTGTTCAAGATGAACCCTGAGGGGAGAGGTAGACCTGTGGACCCTACAGCCTCTGTGACTGTCCATCCACAGAGAGTTTGAGGATAATAATCATATGACGAACCCATGTAGATATGATTAAACAGATATTATTTGGAGTGCCATACATGTGGTTATAAACATTAAATAAATCTTTTACTCCCTGTTAATTTTACATCTAAGACATATACAGTCTAATATATAAATAGAGAATTCAGAAATTTCTTTATATGCTGTCTACTTATGTTACCCCTTAGGTCCAGGGAAGCCAAACATGCTTGCTGTTAGATTATATCACGCTTTACTACTTTCAAATTAGTAAACACACTTTAGATGAAAACAAAATTGTAAAGCATCTTTTGAACATGCATGATCATTCTTCTGCGTGAGAAAAGAATCTCTTCTGTTGTTCTGCCCATGAACAACTCTCCAAAGTGGTTTTTTTTTTTTTAATTTCAGGATTTGTTGACACTCAGTGCCGTTACTGTGGACTTCTAGGAGGAGTGGGAATGCCTAGACCCTGCTCACAGGGCTTTTTGCAGAGATCTCCTGTTGCAGAACTGCAATAGTCTTTTTTTGCAGAGCTCTCCTGTTGCAGAACTGCAATAGTCTGGATTCTGATGGTGAGAATAGTTTTCATGCTGTCTGCTTTTCCTCCCCAGGGCTCTTGAGAAAACCACTCTGCATGTGTGTGAGCTGTGTGTGAATGAGTCTCACATCTCACAGAGTAAAGTGAAGAGACATTTTTCATGATATTTTCTCTTTCTTTGATGTTTTTCCTTTGGACAGGTATTAGTATCCTTAGTTTTTGTTCCTTGCAAAGTTCCAGGTGCTTTCTGAAGAATCTTTCTCCTGTGCAGGATTCACATTGTCAGTCAGTCCGGCTCACCTGTGAAAGAGAACCTAAAACCCTGGATGGAGAAGAGAGAGGAGACAGTAGCAAAGGATCCAGGTATGATGGAGGGATTGAGGAAGAGGTGAAGGAATGGGGAAGGGCTCAAGTGACTATAGAGACAGGACATGAAATTGGTTTTGCCTCATTCTATTTTATCCTAAATGATTCTAGAGAGTTCCCCTGAGAATAATCCCTAGATTCTCCTATTGTAGGAGTTCGAAGACTGTATGTAAATGCTAATATTCCAACACAAATACAATTTTCTTTGACTTTGCCTGGGAGTTTATGCAGCCCCTCTACTATTATCATAACTGGTTGTAATTCTATACCAACATCAAGTGGTTTCTTTACTATTGTTTCAGTACGGTGTTTAGTTAGAACCATTGAAACCTCTTGGTTTGTCCTGCACACAGAGTTTTCGGAGATTTTGTCATTCCTTCAGGTTCTGTGTCTTTGAGGGTTAATTCTATTTTCTAAAATAATGTCATCATGATTTTGATCAGAGTTGATTCATATCTCTGCACAGTATTAGTCTCTAGCTACATTGCTTTCCCTTTGATATCTTGTCTGTCTTTAACACTCAATGGTTTGTGTTACTTCAATTTTTACATATTTTGAAATTACCTCTGGGTTTGATCCTGCTCTCATAATTTATGAAGTCTTTGTGGTGTCTCATAATTTTATAAATTTTAGGAAGATTTTTTTACATTTACATAAAAAAGAATACCTGAAAATTCTTGGTACATATTACTAGAATCTTTATAGAGGGTCCTTTTATATTTTTTCCATATTTGAATGAGAACATGCGATCAACAAATCAGTAGTCATACGTCTTGTATTCTCTTCTATCTACTGTTGATGTCAACGTTCAGCATACTTTGTGAAGACACTTTTTTGGTTTATTGAGACAGGGTTTTTCTGTGTAACAGTTCTGGTTTTCCTGGAACTCACTTTGTAGACCAGGCTGGCCTCGAACTGACTGAGATACACTTGCCACTGCCTCCCGAGTCCTGGTATTAAAGGTGTGCATCACCATTGCCCCACTGGGAAAACACTTTTTTTTTTTAAACATTGATTGTTACTAGGTTTGAAGACTTGTTCTATTTTTAAGATGTGTTCACAGTAGAGTGTTGGCAGAGGCTACTCATACATTCCTGGCTGCCCAAGACACAAATAATCACATAGAAACTGTATTAATTACAACACTGCTTGTCCTATTAGTTTATGCATATTTCTAACTAACTTTTACATCATCTTAAATCAACCCATCTTGATCTGTGCATCACGACGAGGTTATAGCCTTCTGGCAAGGTTTCAGCAGGCTTTAGTGGGCACCTTTCTCCTTTGGCAGCTACATGTCATCTCCCTGACTCTGCCTACTTCCTCCTCTATCTGCTTAGAATTCCCACTTTACTCTATTCTGCCCTGCCGTAGGCCAAAGCAGCTTCATTCATTAACCAATAATACTATCACATATACAGAAGGACATCCTGCATCATCTCCTCTTTTCTGTCTAAATAAAAGCGAAGATTTTAGCTTTAACATAGTAAAATTACATGTACAAAAGTGTTATCAAGCAAGAATTATAGTTAGAATATTTCTTTGTGAGTCTAAAGTTTCATATCTAATTTATCTATTATCATAACTAAGGAAAATTATAAGTATCTGTCTTCAACTTTTCAAGACCCCAGAAGGATATGATACTACCTAAGGAACTGCATTGTAAGCAACTTCCAAGGTTCTAGATTTGGCAGAGACAGCTTGCGGCCTGGATAGTCATCCAAAATTCTTCTGTAACATTGGGGCATTCATCTTCAGACTACAGGCACAAAGGATCCAGCACTTTGCCATGAAGCAGGAAATTTGAAGATCTGTTCTGTCTTGTAATGGCAAAGTTCATCAGTTAACTTTATTCTGTGTCCTGCAGAATATCTGGCAGTTTCTTCTGTGAAACAGGAACCTTCGAGGACCATCCTGCCATTTACAAAGTTCAGCAGTCACTTTTCTGTGGGTCCTGTATGTCTAATTCTTACAGTATACCATCAAGAAGTCCAGGCAAGAGCAGTTTCTTGCCCAAATGGTTAGCCTTGTCACATTGAAGGCAAATTCCATAATGAGTTTCTTCAATGCCCATCAACCTCTCTGAAGTAATTGGTGCTACCAGAAGCAGACATGTCTCACTATTGAGAAAAGTGTTCAGTTCTTAAAACATTTTAAATGTAATATTCCATAGGTCTTTGAAGTGTTGAAGATTATCTAACTGAAGTATATCTCTATATATTTAGAAAACCTAACTAACATGACTACAAGCTTGACTATTATAGATGGCTATTTATAACCTGTATTTCTCAATTATACATTACATTTTAAATAAGCTTCACAATCACAATACCTTAATCAAGAGCAGAAATATACATATAACAAAATTGACCTTAAATTTGTATCAATAAGCTAAGATCCCTACCAATGCAAAGTATTCATCTCTATATCATATCCCCCTTTAAATGAAAGCAAACATTTATAAACAATCATTTAGGGAATTTGGGCATAGTTCTCTCCAAACTCCTTACTTCTTTTTGTTGGGTGAAGTATTTTGGGGGGTTCACGGAGACCTTTCAAGGAGTCTTTGTTCATCAAACTATATTAATCTGGAAGGAATCTGTGGGTTCTCATTTTCTGTGGAAACAAAAGCAGAACCTCTTTTCCAAAGTAACATGTCCTTAGACTCAAATTTTGAAATCCAGATACCTTTAAAATATATTTTTTGGTTTAGCTTAATAGCCCTCAGAATCAAATATCTCTGTAGTCAAAAAATTCAAAGAAAACACAATAATACACATAATCCAGATTCTCTATGTATATTCCATGCTTATGTGGCTTGTTTTTCTTCTTTAATCTATGACTGTCTGTACTCTATCTCTTTAAAGTCTTTGTTTTATTTTATAGAACCATTTACTTTTTTTTAAAGTAACTATTTCTTTTCCCAAGTCTACATACATTTATCTAACACAGTGATCCATTTAGAGGTCTTTTTTTCTTTTATCTGAATCTGTCTTTATTATGTATCTGTAATAATTTTCTGACCAGGAAAGCTTATTACCATTTTATGCTATTTTTCAATTGCACATAGTCAAATTTCACCAAATCTTATCTCGAAAAACAAACAAAAATATCTGAAGTCTTATATTCTGCTATGAAGATCTTAATCCTGTTACTAAATTTTAGATCATGTGGGTGTATCCTGATGTTTATATTCATGTTATAATTGCCGGGATGTTTACAGAAGCATGATGTGGTAAGAATTTACATTATATATTGTCTGTAAACATGGTTCTCTTTGTTATTGTGGCAATTCCAAAGCTCCTGAAATTGAAAGTCATCCATTCTTGAACAGTTACCTATTAAAGAGAGTGGCCTTTTTTCCACGACATCTAGGCATTCCCTGAGAGCTTTTTAGATATCAGTCACATAAGGAACCTTCAATTTCCAGCAACCACATGATGACTCACACCATCTGTAATGAGATCTGGTGCCTTCTTGAGGAATA
>NW_004949228.1:148896-150344 GCF_000317375.1 Microtus ochrogaster | reverse complement strand
CAATCTTGACCTTCAACAGCAGGATATAAGCCTCTGGTGATAGACCCCCAGTGCTGGGGAGACTCTCACTCAAGTCTCGGGATAATACAAGTAACTCACGAGAGACCGTCCTTGCTGCAATCACAGGAGGTTTAATGATCAGATGAGACGGGAACCAGTGCACTGGGGCTGAGACTCATAACCCATGCTGTGGAAGAGTTCGACCCCAAGTGACCTGGAGAAGGGGTTTTTATAGGAAGAAACCACAGCCCAATAATCCGAAAAAGGCAGGGAGGGTGTCACAGAAAATCACAAGGGGACAAATCCCTGCCTCTCAAGATCACTCAAGGTCATAATCAGCTAGTTCCTGAAATACATTATTCCAAAAATACCAATGATAATCACAAGAGGATATCTCAGCAGCTATTGGTGAAGGAGCGGAAAGAGCTCCTGCAACAAGCTCCTTGTGTTAGTTTTATACTTTTCAATGATACATGAAGCACCTAGCAAATTTAATAATTAACAATAGTTTCTGTATCAAGTTTTTTGTGTGATCACATCATTGAAAAGGAATGTGGTGCCTATACTGTGTTTTTAATCTCAATTCTTTTTCTTTGTTCAAATTCTCTGTCTTATTCTTATGCCTCTGGATTCAGTAATGCTGGAGAACACATACATCTTTCTCTCTTGTTTTCCTGCTAATGCTGTCATTTTTTCCTTGTGCTGTTCTATTGGCCTCAGTCTAACTCATGTGCCTTTTACTGTGTTTAGCTGTGTTCCAATTCTTCCTGTTTTCTTCAGAAGTTTAATCACAAAATCTCATGACATTTGTCTCATGACATTTCCATTCCTACTAGGATTTACATGTCATGGGGGTTTTTAATTCATGATTTTTATTTAATATTCTGCTAATTTACTTCTCTCTAGTTAAAGTGGTAGTTTGTTTTGTTTTGTTTTTTTTTGCATGTTAGATATAGTCTGGCACTCCCCAGCTTTCCTCTGTTCCTTATGTGAAATCCTTATTTCATGGATACTTTCTCTCTCATTTTTCTATATATACTTAACCTCCAATTATGATCTGCAGTGCTACTTGAGTGGATGACCTTTTATTATCTTATAACCTTCATATGCCCTTTCTTCACGAATTTTAAGAGCCCATGTTTTTGAGTGCAATGATAAGGTTCATAGTCATTTTTCCCCCACTTTATATCCTCCCATGCTCTCCAATCTGTTGGAATTTTGAGAAGATTTTTGATATCATGTAGCTTTTCTGCATCTTTTTATGTGTTTTGGCATTGCCCATAACAAAATTAGGTTAACTCTAACTTGACCTTTTTATGTGAAATTTCAACAAGGATTCGAGTCTTTGTTCCTGAGACAGAAATGCTAAGAACAATAAGAAGAATGAATTCTTCTCTGGTAAATGATCCCCAGGTCAGTGTATTGTCTACAATTTTTTAAAAAATTGT
>NW_004949228.1:136823-147911 GCF_000317375.1 Microtus ochrogaster | reverse complement strand
TATATATATATATATACGCGCGTGCACACACACACACACACACACACACACACACACACACACACTCTGAACTGTATAGAGAATCCCAGAAATAAGGGAAATTCTAGTTAGCAACAAACATTTTTTCATGATATCTCCTTTTAATTTTTCTTGTGTTCTCTGCAAGAGGTAAACATTGCCACATTCTCTCTGATCTTCCCAGTCCTCCTATCTAGTTTTTAATGAAACTTCAAAGTTAAAAGAAATTAAGTAGTAAGACTAAGAAAATATATTTCTGTGCACTTTTTCTAAAAAATAATTTTTTATGTGCATTTGTGTTTTGCCTATGTGTATGTCTGCAAAGATACCAGATTCCCTGGAACCAGAGATACAGCTAGATAGGAACTGCCATGTGGGTGCTTGAAATTGAACCCATATCATCTGGAAGAGCTGTCAGTGCTCTTAACCTCAGAGCCATCTCTCCAGCCCCCTGCAGTACACTTAATAAGTAGAATTTTTTTTGTATTAAACTCTTCCTATCTCTGATTTTTTTTAGACTCAGAAAGTTTTAAATTGAAGAACTGTTATAGGAATATTCTTGTTTATCTATTTAATTTTTGACATGTCGTCACTGTTTAGCACTGGCACAGAATGACTTTACCTTTTGCACTTTCGAGGCTCAAGCAAGAATATATGGCAAGGTCCAGGCTAACCTGGGTTACACAATGAGTTCTTAACTGCACAGTGTGAATGTGTGTCCAAAACATAAAGAAGGAAGTTGAGAAACATCCTTTTTTTTTGTTTTTTCCAGAAAGGGTTTCTCTGTAAAACAGGCCTGGCTATCCTGGAAATCGCTTTGTAGAATATGCTGTCTTTGAACTCACATAGATCTACCTGCTTTTGCCTTCACAATCCTGGGATTAAAGACTTGTGCCATACCACTTGGATAGCAACACTCTTCATATGACCCTTCAGAGAGCCTCTTTCTCAAAGTTCTTTACTGCTCCATCACCTATTTGTCTTTGCTTCTCTAAGATACAGTGTTTAGCTAAGAACAAGAAGGTAATTTTTGTCTTTGATATAGTAAGATTGAGGCACTTGTGAGCATCCATTTAATGATTGTGAAACACAAAAGGACTTTGGTAAGAACTCTGTCCCTGAGAATTACTAGTTTACCCCTCTTAGGAAACTTAAGAAAATATATTATTCAATTTCTTACTCTACCATTAATCCCTATTATCCCTAACTGCACTAATTTTTCAGAGACCCATCGCATACATGGTAAATATGAGACCATCTTGGATCAAGGCACAAAGGATATCCTGCACAATCCTGAAAATATCCAAGAGAAGTTATATATTTGTAATAAGCTTGTCAGACTGATTGAATCCTTCCATTGTAGACCTCATAACACAAGTGATACTGCAGAAAACAGCAAGTACAGATCTGGTAACTATGGAGATACCGCTGTTGAAACAATAAATATGAAGAGACACAAAAGTGGAAACACTCGAGAAAATTCTTGCAAAAATCAGGACTATGTGAACTGTTTTAATTTGTATTACAACATTAGCCAAAATCAAAGAGTCAACATAGGAAAGAAAGAACACAAAAATATAGCATATGATAAATCTTTTGACTCTAAACATAAAACTATGCTGAAACAAACCAATAGAGCAAAAATAGGAGACCAAAACAAGAACTCTGAAAAATGCTCTAAGTTGGACTCAAACATCAGTAGTCATCAGAGAGCTCCTACAGAAGAGAAACTCCATAAATGTATGAAATGTGATAAACCCTTTCAGCAGTTGTTCCAACTCAAAGTACATTACAATTTCAAGTGTAGTGAAAAACCCCACAAATATCTTAAAACTCCTCAGAGAATTCATATAGGAAAGAAACCACACAAATGTAGTGAATGTGCCAAATCATTTATGAGTACGTCATATTTTAGAATACATCAGAGAGTACATAAAGAAGGGAAGAAACCTTACCAATGTGGAGAATGTGACAAAACCTTCATCGAGAAAAACAGTCTTAGAATTCATCAGAGAATTCATACAGGAGAGAAACCTTACAAATGTAGTCAATGTGACAAATCCTTTATGTTTAAAGGCAGCATAGTAGTTCACCAAAGAGTACATACAGGAGAGAAACCTTACCAATGTGGTGAATGTCAGAAATTCTTTACCCAGAAAAGTGGTCTTCGAACCCATGAGAAAATTCATACAGGAGAAAAACCACACAAATGTAGTGAATGTGGCAAATCATTTCTGAGTGTGTCGTATCTTAGAATACATCAAAGAATACACACAGGAGAGAAACTTTACAAATGTAGTCAATGTGACAAAGCATTTATCCAGAAAGACTCTCTAATAACTCACCAGAGAACTCATACAGGGGAGAGACCTTACAAATGTAGTGAATGCGACAAATCCTTTACCAGTAGGTCCTTTCTTAGAAGACATCGGGAAATACATTTAGAAGAGAAACCTTACCAATGTGGTGAATGTGACAAATCCTTTAAGGAGAAAAGCAGGCTTAAAACTCATCAGAAAATTCATACAGGAGAGAAACCACACAAATGTAGTGAATGTGGCAAATCATTTGTGAGTAGATCGTATTTTAGAATGCATCAGAGAATACACACAGGAGAGGAACTTTACAAATGTAGTCAATGTGACAAATCATTTGCCCTGAAATGCAGTCTAGTAAGTCATCAGAAATTACATACAGGTGAGAGACCTTATAAATGTAGTGAATGTGACAAATCATTTTTCAATAAGGCCGCCCATAGAATACATCAGAGGACACATACAGGAGAGAAACCTTACCATTGTAGTGAATGTGACAAATCTTTTACACAAAAAGGCAGTCTTAAAACTCATCAGAGAATTCATACAGGAGAGAAACCTTACAAATGTAGTGAATGTGAGAAATCCTTTACCTATGGCTCAGAATTTAGGAAACATCAGAGATTTCATACTGGTGAGACACTCTACAAATGTTTTGAATGTAACATATCATTTACCCGTCGTGAATTTCTTACAATACATCAGAGAAAGCATACAGGAGAGAGACCTTACAAATGTAGTGAATGTGGCCTATCATTTATGAGTATCTCATATCTTAGAAGACATCAGAGAAGCCTTACAGTTGAGAAACCTTATAAATGTAGTGAATGTAACAAACTTTTTTCCCAGAAATGCCATCTTAAAACTCATCAGAAAATTCGTATGTGGGAGAATCCTTACAAATGTAGTGAGTGTGGGAAATCCTTTAACACTGACTTATGTCTTAGAAGACATCAGAAAGTTCATACAGGTGAGAAACCCTACAAGTGCTATGAATGTGACAAATCCTTTACCTATGGTTCATCTCTTAGAACTCATCAGAGAATTCATACAGGAGAGAAACCTCACCAATGTAGTGAATGTGACAAGTCCTTTTCGAGTAACTCGTATCTTAGAATACATGAGAGAAACCATACAAAAGAGAAAAAGTCCAAATAATAATTAGTGACACATCTTTTATCCAACCTTAGAACACATGAAAGAATTCATACCTGAGAGAAACCTTTCAAATGCACTGTATGAGGAAAAGTCTTTACTTGCCTTTCACATGTAAGAAAACATCTAAAAATTCATACTGGGGAGTAAAGAAACCATTTGAAATGATGTGGCTTCTGCTTTCTCCAATTTTTACTTCTTCAACCTGAAATAATTCATAATGAAGACAAAATGGAGACGTCTGAAGCCCTGTCTTTGGTCTTGTGTAGCAACTTCCTAGGAACTCAGATTATCCATTCTGAAGGAAAGCTGATTAAGGCAGGAGATAAGCTGTTCAAAATAGCTTCAAGATGATGTGGGATTGCCTTTTCTATGCTGTGAATGTTTTATTACCATTGGTTAATAAAGAAGCTATTTTGGCCTATGGCAGGCAGAATAGAGCTAGGCAGGAAAACTAAAGTGAATGCCAGGAGAGTCATGGAGACACCATGTATCTGCCAACAGAGAAAGATACCAGAACCTACTGGTAGGCCACAACTTATTGGTGGTACACAGATTAATAGAAATGGGTTAAGATGTAAGAGCTAGCTAGGAATATGCCTAAGCTATTGGCAAACAGTGCTGTAATTAATAGTTTCTGTGTGATTATCCAGGTCTGGATGGCCAGGAAACAAATGAGCATTCTCAGTTTATATCAAGGTATCCCTGAAACTGACAGGATTCAGTATGTTTAACTGAAATGTCAAAACTTAGACATAAATCATGCAACTCAAGATTGGTCAAACTGGACCATCAAGATAGGATGCTCCTTAATCTGTATGTATCCCTGTAGGTGTGCAGTATGTTTCAGGTGTCCAATATTCATAAGCTATATCACATGCTCATTTTGAGTTTGAGGATTGCAACTACCTTTGTGTCCCCTGTGCTCTGATAAGCAACTCTCCCCATATTCCTGCAACTCCCAATAAAGCTCATTGGTTTAGCAAGTTGAATCTGTTTTCAGTTTCCAGTTGGGGTGAGTAGTTGGATCTATATGTTGTATCTCCCCAGGAAGTGTCTCATAAAACATATAGTGAACCCATTTATTAATTTGCCTTGAAATTTGTAAGTGGGAAACTGATAATAGAGCCATTCTGGGTTTTGACCTCATTCAGATTATGATCCTTTCATTCGAGCTTCCCAAGATAAATGAAAACCCCAAATTCTGATTGTTTTAGGAACTGAGACACCACTTCCATCTGTCTCCTGACAAGTCTACCCACATGTTAGTATGCCCACATTCAACTACTTGGAATTGTCTTAAGGGGTCACAGCAATAGGAAATTTGGTAGCACTGTATTAGAGAGAAGGGATTAGAGTTAACTAAAGTAAGGAAGATTGTGCTCGATCATCCTGGAATTATTTCCATGTTAGTACTTAATCGTGGTAAGAAGGCCTTCACAGGAACGGAATGTATTCTTGGGTTGAGTCAGAGGGCTCTTCTCTTTGCATTCATTGAGGAGTAAGAGTGAAGTCTGCAAAAACGAAAATTGAAAAAAAAAACAGTTGAAAACATGTCAGTGGCAGATACCATCCAAACTGGGTTATTTACTTGAATAGACGCATGTTACTTTTCCATGATTCAACCAAACTCTGGTGCCCCTCAGAACAATCCTACCTGTGGATAAATACTATAGTCTGTTGTGTGCTTGTGTATTTCTGTAATTTTAACACTCCATTCTACAGGCCTTAAGAAATTGAATTTCTGGTCCTCATAAATTTTTTATAAAATACTAATGTTCGCATCCCAGTCTATTCATAATGAACTGGAACTCAATAAATTGCTTCACTAAGAACTTAACTTCAGCTTTATTTTCGTGTGTAAGTTCATCCAGAGACCTAGAATCTAATTTCAAGAGCTCCTTCATCTTGATGACTTTAAGATTGTTGACCGAATACACCTCGGGTTTCTAGTTAGTATCTTGATAAAATTTTTAACTTGTGCACAGTGAAGAGACTTCTCACAGTAAAGTACACATTACACTATTTTTCTTATTCTGTAACCATTCGTGAAGAGTTCTTATGGTGGCAGCAAACATGGTAAGGCTGTATGAAATGGCTCTACACAGCTGGTGTTGTGTAGCAGAGAATATGAATAGAGTGGGACAGATGCAAATCAGTGGGGCAGGGGCAATCACTATATCAGCAGGATGATGGCTAATGCAGCAGGCGCTCTGTGCTATTGGTACATTCTTCAGCATTTGTGGAGAAGCATGATAAAAGCCAGACCATAGGAACCTAAGGCACATTCCTAGATGGAGTTTTAGAAGCTACATTTTTAGAAAAAAAAAACGACTCAGACAAGATCTTGTTTGGAAAGGGGAACCCTTTCAGGTCTAGGACACTGTTGGGCTAGCTGGAGAAGTCATGATTCTGCTGTGCTATGGTTGGTAATGGAAGAACAGCAGAAGGGAAAGCAAGGCTGAAAGCAGGTATATTGTACTGGACCAAAGTGTGATCAGTTTCTTTCTCTGCTGATGAGCAGGGGATACAGGCTCTAAAAGTTCAGTTGTGGATAACTTTATTCCTGTTAGTATACTTTAGATTTTATGAACTGGACTTTATCAGTATCCTTTTTATTTATCTTACAGATACCAATACAGTAGGATAATCTGGAAAAGGATTTGCATTATCTCATATGAAACCGTGGTTATGTTGTGGGAATTACAAAGACCTTGTTTTATACTAACCCATGCCTTCTACCTCCACTGTTGTACCACTTGCCTGTTGGAGCAAGTGACCTTTGTTCTTAGAGATTAGGCATAAATGGAAAGGTATTTGGAAATTAGTTTCATGTGGAACCAGGGCATTTGATCAAATCACAAGGCAAAAAAGTACATCATACTTTCTGATTCAATCAAATATATAAATGAAAGTATAATGTACTTATTGAGTCACAATATTGGCTGATAACATTAGCATTTACTAAGCAACTCTTTACTCCACATTAACTTTCCCTCTGAGATGTATGCTCTCGAATGTAAATAGTGCATTCAGAAATGTGTCTTCAAATACTAAGTTCTTAATATTACATTTGAGACTCTGGAAAAGCACAATATGTTTCCTTTGAGAGAAAATCGGGCCACACTGTATTTACATTTATAAAATGCATACAGATTAAGACAAAATTAGAATTCATTTTGTTAAAAATGCTAATCACTAAACTACATGAAATTCACTGTCTCTTATATTGTTGATCCATAAAAAGCACTCATCCCAAGGCCAAATTGGCTTGATGTTTGGTGCTGGCTTTGCTTTACTGAATAAATATATTATTCTATTGCTCTTGCTATGCTTGCGTTACAAGTCCTCCAGATAACACCAGAAGTTCGAGTTTGTATGCAAAATAAAAGAGCTTTTATTGCAAACTAGAGTTTGGGCTCTCTGTGTGTTCTGACACAGCAGTTGGATCAGGGACAGCATTGAGCTCAGCTATGGTAGGCTTCTTAAGGAGTAAAGGATTTGGGAGGGGGTAGGTGAATTCCAGATACAGACCAGACAGTGGTTCAACTCCTGATTGGGACAGGAGAGAGGTAGCAGAAGTCTTGTCAAACAGGGTTTGGTACTGGTGATGCAGCAAGGAAATTGGTAACCTATAAACAAGTTTAGGTTATCTATTTTTAATACTCTAGAGCATCTAGTACTTGTTTGTCTTCATTCTGATTGGTTTCTCACAGGGTACAGTTTGTGGTTTTTCCTGGTTATTTTAAGGATGAGGCGTAGTCTCAATATTGTTAGTCTGCAGCATGTCATGGCTGTGCTCATGTTAAGTTAGACTTCTTCATCCCCCCTTCACCTCTAATTAATGGGTCTTCTGCAGGAAGAGCTAGACAATCACACATTACCCCTTTCCTGCATTTAGGACATTATCATGAATGTATAGGGTCAACCCAGATGAAGGCCCATCATCCAGATGAGCAGCTTAATGAGTTTTATTTTGCATGGGCAGGGTTTTTCTTTTACTGGACCATGTACTGCTGCTAACTGCATTTGAGGTTTCAGTTGTCAGGGTCCAGAAAGGCTGAAAGGCTAGTCAAAGGCTGAGATAAATGGGACATTTATCAGGAGCATCTGATTAGCTATTCCAGGTGAAGGAACAGGGAGCAATCCCATCAGCTGAATTGGTTCACATCAGCTTTCAGCAAGTCCAGAGCTTAACAGTTTGCAATCCACAGGTGCTCCCTGGATGGTGTTTGTTAAATCTGCCAAGACATATACAGACAAAGGACAAAAGTTAAAATTTAGGAGGAACCTTATATTTGGAACTTTTATTTATCTGAAGTCCATTTGACCCGTGAATTTTGCTTTAAGCCTCATGATCTTTTTGAATCTTTGAAGCTTACATGATTTTTTAGTTTGCCAGAGATATATGTTTTAGATGTATTATCATTTTAATTATACTGAAGTTCATATTTGTAAAGAAAGAAGTCAAGTTTCTTTAAAATAGCTGGATCAGATTTACACCCAGGAGACACAGCAAAAGCTATGACTTTGGGTTAGCTTGATGAAAAATATCTTTAAGTCTATGTTTAAAAGGCAATTAAAGGAAATTTAAATAACATTGAACTTTTAGTCAAGTTTTCAAGTTGTACAGAGTGTATAAGATTAATGTCCAAGACCAGTTGTCCTGTCAAGTTTTTATGTTTGACTATTAAGAGAACATACAGAGAAACATAACCTGGAAAACCTATGTTACATGTCTCTCAACATAGCTAGACCGAGCCAATTTTATGGTTCTGTTTTATATATGGACCAATTTGATTATTGTCTTTTTTTTCTCAACATCATTACAAAGTGTATTTTACCAGAGACAGGAATAGTTATTATTGAGAACCGCCATTGGAGGGTATGTTCCTTTAATGAAAAGTTCCATCTGAAACCTGTTTTTCATATGAAGCTAGCTTTTTGATAAAAACAGAACAGTATAAAACAACCTTATTATTATCTATACCGAGTTGACATTTGAATACCTATTACATCAGTTTCAATGGCCAAAATGCCTAGAAGATAAATTTTGAGCTCCATTGTCCTGTTGCTACAGTAACAGCTGAACTTTGTAACCAAGATATATAACAGTTAACTCATACATTTAAGACCAGTCAGATATAAACATACAGTGGCTCCATTCATACATTTATACATTGAAACAGACAGACATTTCTGAACTTCCTCCAGGTCTATTTTTTTCCCTTGAGACAGGGTTTCTCAGTTACTATGGAGCCAGTCCTGAAACTAGCTCTGTACACCAGGCTGACCTCAAACTCAGAGAGATCTGCCCCTCTCTGCCTTCCTAGTGCTGGGATTAAAGGCATCACCACTACCACCTGGTCAGCCTCCAGCTAAAATTTTAAGGACCAGTGCCTTCCTACTTGTTTGCTTCAATTCTCAGGGGCAATGGAGAAAACTGGGAAGTCCCAAGTACTTCATTCTGTAACCACATTGTATTTGGTTTAAAGGAGCCGTGGGAACAGCACCCCCGGGAACAGCACCCCCATAGCAGAGCCAGCTTGTCAGTTTTTATAAAGGAGTCTTTTTTTTTGTACTATGAAACACAGAGTAACAATTAAGCTGCTAAACAAAACTACAAACTAACAGACATGGACAGACTGATTCTCTACAGACAACCAGTAAAACTGAAAATGGTCAAGAATTAGTCAAGGGAGTGGGAGTACTTGGCTTCTGTGGCATAATGGCAGTGCCGAGTGTTGGACACAAAACAGTTTAAAAGTATATATCTTAATTAAGGAAACCATCTTAGGGTTGGCAAGAGACTTGACTCTAGAGGGGCTCCCAGGTGTCCAGGGAGATGTCCCCAGCTAGTTCCTTGGGCAGCTGAGAGGGAACCTGAAATGGCCCTATCCTATAACCATACTGATGAATATCTTGCATATCACCATAGAAACTTCATCTGGCTAGGGATGAAGATAGAGACAGAGACCCACATTGGAGCACAGGACTGAGCTCCCAAGGTCCAAATGAGGAGCAGAAGGAGGGAGAACATGAACAAGGAAGTCAGGACCGTGAGGGGTGCACCCACCCACTGAGACAGTGGGGCTGATCTATTGGGAGCTCACCAAGGCCAGCTGGACTGGGAATGAAAAAGCATGGGATAAAACCGGACTCTGAGCATGGCGGACCATGAGGGCTGATGGACAATGAGGCCAATGACAATGGCACTGGGTTTTGATCCTACTGCATGTACTGGCTGTGTGGGAGCCTAGCCTGTTTGGATGCTCACCTTCCTAGACCTGGATGGAGGGAGGAGGACCTCGGACTGCCCACAGGGCAGGGAACCCTGACTGCTTTTTGGACTGTAGAGGGAGGGGGAGAAGAGAGGGGGGACAGGGAGAGGAGAGAACAGTGGGGGAGGGGGAGAGAAGTGGGGAGAGGGGGAGGGAAATGGGAGGCAGGGAGGTGGAAATTTTTTCAATAAATTTTTTCAATAAAAAATTTCATTTTCAATAAAAATAAATTATGTCTGATGACTATCAAAAAAAATAAAAGTAACAAAATATTGCAGATTCCACCTGGCCACCGGAGAAAGAATGATTCCTTCTGATCAACTGGATGAAAAACTGAAACTGAGACAATGGCTTGTGGGTGATTGGTGGGAGTGGTCCGCCTGTCTATTCGGAGAAATCAGAGGGCTCAATCCAGTACAGAAGAATCCTGGAATGTCTCCCAGTTCCCCAAACTGGTCTTTCAAGTGCATCTGCCTAGACCTTTTGTAGGCAACACAGAAACAGGACTAGGCAGAGTATAGAGTACAATGCAAACAGAGACAAAGTGAAGCCAAGCAAGACATGTAGGGTTAAGCCAGCCCCTTTTAGGGCGGGTTTGCCTGGGGCGGTTGTTTATGGATAAATGGAGCACGCGGAGGCTGTGCGCTCTCTTGCTTTCCTACCTCCTGTGCTGCGCGGGAACTTCGGTTCTGTAAGTTTTATTTAATCTTTAAAATTGTATATATTCTTTAATATTTGCCTGCATTTATTCACGCCGGTACACTTGGCACCTGCTCCATGGGGCATTGCGGTTATCCATCCCGGAGGCTCGTGAGGGCTATTGCTCCCAGCGGCACCTCACCCCAGAGGTCTCCCTGGACGGCAAACTGGCTGCGGAAGCAGCTGAGATTCTGAGCGACTCAATCTTTCCCAGTGCCTGCTAAAAAAGTCAAATGGGACGGGAGTATTAGCACTCCCCGGCCCCGCCCTGCCTGACAGTGGCACAAGCACCTCTGTAACAGCGTGAGCAGTCTCTGTTCCCCCCACCTCCACCGGCACTCCGGTCACGTGACAGCGGCCCTGCGAGCTAGCATCCCTTTGATTTGGTTACTTTGGCAGCTTCTCTTTCTGTTCCCTTTCTGGCCCAATTGCTATTTATCAGCCTGCTGTCTGCTTCAAGTTTTGTTTTTGAGTCATTTATTTCAGACATAGGCCACATGGACTCAAGTGGACTCTCTCGCCACCACTGGCAGGAACCGGTCATTGCAGGTAAAAGAATTTTTTCTTTTATAAATAAAATGTCTGAGAACATAACTATTTCAGATTTCAACAGCTTTTTT
>NW_004949228.1:126880-136723 GCF_000317375.1 Microtus ochrogaster | reverse complement strand
TGCAAAAGAAAGCCTTTATTGCACACTTGAGCTTGGGCTCTCAGTCCCTTCTGACACAGCAGCACAGAGGCTGGATCAAGGAGAGCATTGAGCTCACCTGTGGTAGAGTTTTTAAGGAATAAAGGATGGGGGAGTACGGGAATTCCAGATTCAGATGGGAGTTGGAACTTTTAATTGGGCAGAAGTGAGGACAAGTCTTGTCAAATAGGGATCAGCACTGGAGGTGCAGCAAGGAAATTGACAATCTATATATAAGCTAGGTAAGCTATTCCTAATCTTCTAGAGCATCTAGTACTTGTCTTGATTCTGATTGGTTCCCCCACAGGGTACAGTCTGTGGTTTTTCTTAATTATTATAAGGGTGAGGCCTAGTCCCAGTATTGTTATTCTGCAGTTAAGATAGGCCTCTTCAGTTATGTCTGGCTTAGAACTCACCATGTAGACCAAACCTGCCTCAGACTCCTGAGTGCTGGAATTAAAGCGAATGACTCTACAAATCTGGCTCAAATATAAACATTTTAATTTCTGTCTTTAATGACACTTTTGTGTCTGTCTACTTCTTTCAGGAGGAGGGAAAAAGCATAGACCCTGACCAGTGGGCTTTCAATACAGATAAAATGTTGCAGAACTGCAGTAGTCTAGGTTCTGGGTGTGAGGAGACTATTTTTTTTTGTATTCTCTATTGCTCCTCAAGATTCTTAGGAATACTACAATTTTATGAACTTTATGTGAATGAGTCTCACCTCTCACAAAGTAAAATGACGTCCTTGGAAGATAGAAAGGTACTGTGTGGTATTTTGTTTGTTCTTCATGTTGTTTGTTTTGGGAAGTACTTTTGTACCATTATTCATTAAGAAACTCAGCCAGATGCAGAACGAGCTTGATACACAAAGTGGGATAAAAGTAAAATCCGTGAGCCTTGGGGCAGCACAATGATTAATAGAAATGAGTGAAGTTGTAAGAGTAATTTAGCAATAAGCCTGAGCTATCAGCTGAGCATTTATAACTAATATTAGGTCTCCAATTTGGTTATTTGGGACTTGGCTGCCAGAACGGGCAGAATTCCGCCTGCAATATGACATTGTTTGTGCCAGATCTCCTGAGCCCATCATTCCAGTCTCCTTTTCTCTGACCCTCTGTACCTTCCTCTTCAGAAGGATGTCTGTCACTGAAGAACAATTTCCTGGTCCGGGTCAAAGGAACACTCTAGAAGACACAGTAGAAAGCCAGGCGGTGGTGGCGCAATGGCCTGGAATTTATAGATATCTGCCTGTGTCCTGAGTGCTGGGATTACAGTGTGCATCACACCTCCTGGTTCTGCAGTCAAAAATTTGAAAGGAAACAATAACATACAGAACCAAGATTCTGTGTATTTTCCATCTTTATATGTCTTATTATATTTTTATATCATTTTATTCCTTTTTAAAGGATTTTGTGATTTGATTCTTAAACTATTTTTATATACTTTTTCTCTTCTCTCTCCCACATCTATGCATATTTTTAAATACACTGTAACTCAACCAGTTTTTTTATTCCATCCGAATCTGTATTAATTGTGTATTTAGTATTTTTGATCACATGAGTCATATTTTAAACTGGTATGTTAGCTACTTGTTGTAAAGAGGCCACTTGTTTGTTTCCCATCTACCTGGCAGCTCAGCCCCAAAATAATCACACAGAAACTGCCTTAATTAAATCACTGCTTGGCCCATTAGCTCTAGCTTCTTATTGGCTCTTACATGTTAATTTAACCCACTTCTATTAATCTGTGTATTGCCACTTGGCTGTGGCTTACCTGTTAAAGTTCCAGCATCTGTCTCCATCATGGCTACATGGTTTTCTCTGATTCTGCCTTCTTCCTCCCATCATTCAGCTAGTTTTACCCACCTAGCTAAGTTCTGCCCTACTATAGGTCCAAAGAAGTTTCTTTATTCATTAAAGCAAACAGCAAACAGAGGAGAATCCCACATCAGCTACTGCCTTTTCTCAGCATAGTGGATGATGGTAGTGTGTGACGGTTGGGGGCAGCTCTCAGGAGAGGTGGCTTGCATGAGAGATGTCAGGAACCTGCCACATAGTTAAACTCATAGCCAATGTAAGAGATTACAGAAAGCCACTATGGAGCTTATCTTATGGTGAGCTAGAGGTTCAAGCCTGTAGGCAGCAGCCTTAGCTGGCATGAGACTAGAAAGTCACTCTTGGCTCTTTCTGTGCTTTCTCAGGTTTTATGTGGATATAGTTGATACATGTTTGAAAGTTATTTGTAGGTGGAAATATTCCTGTCCTGGCACCCATTTCCCAAATAAACAACCCAGAGGATTAATATTAAATGTAAATGTTCAGTTGAGAGCTCAGGATTGTTAATATCTAACTCTCACAACTTAACCCATTTCTCTTAATCTATGTGCTGCCTTGAGGCTGGTGGCTTTACTTCTATCCCATTTTGTGTGTCCAACTCATTCTGTGTCTGAGACTCTTCTGATTGTACTCTTATTCATCCCTGATTGTTTAGTTTGGTTTTCCCACCAAACTGTCTCTGGGCTCTTGGTTTTCAGGTCGCTTCTGCTCTGCTGTTCCTGGCTTCTTTGTATAGGGCCTGGGAATATTCCTTGGCCTTAAAGGGCCACATCCCCATCTTAATTCAGACAAGCCCCATTGGCTGACCTGGCCACAGCAGGTATGGTCGGTGCAGGGATACTTACATCCCAGTATGACCCCCCCCACCGAGCTGTCACCAGGTGAGTTTCTCAGTCACTTCTGCCCCAACTTACCCTCCTGACCCTCCAACTAGGTTGGTTAAAGCCCCTTGGACTACAGGAAGTAGGACATGATGGTCCCACCCACCTGTTCTCATCTGGGACCCAATACAGTGACAGATAGGGGTCACCACCCATCTCCAGGGTGAGGTCCTATTTTCTGGCATTCACCTAAGGCAGATGATGTGTTAACTTGCCACCCCCACTCCCACCCTAGGCTGTTAGCTTTCCTCCAGCAGGGCACTAAGGAGCTAGCCTTGCCCCCCTCCTTTTGCTCCTTTCTACCCCCAAGGTTCTGGTTCCATCTTTTCCCCTGTTCACAAACGACCTCTGGACAGTTGTGTTGTTTTTTTGTTCAGTGTTCATTTTTAGACATCCACCATTGCTGCTGCTACCAGCGCCAAAAGTTTATCCTCCTGTTCTGCCTGCATTCTCCCCAAGACACTCTAGGGTGAGAGGGGCTGGGGCACAGCAGCCTGGTTACCAACCACCCCACACCAGGGAAGATGGGGCCCTTCCTCTTGGATGTTCCAGCAGAGTGAGGAGGGGGCCCATTTTGATGGGAAAAGGGTGTAGAACCACCTCCTATCCTTGTTCTTGGGGGAGGGTTGGCCAGTATTTGCACTGGCCTGGGATCCCTCTTTTCTATCTGCCTTTACTTGATATTAAAAAAAAAAGCTAAATGATGACATCAGTAGTAGACAGAAGAAAAGAATTAAAAAAATACATAAAAATATTGACTCATTGATAGTATGTTCTCATTCAAACATGAAAAAAGAATGCTTATAGTCTACAAACATTCTAAGTAATTTGTTGCAGGCTCTTATGGGCATTTTGTTTATATATGGAGAAATTCTTCCTAAGATTTATAAAATTGTGTGAAACCACAGATTTTAAAAATTATGAGAGGGATTAAACCCAGAGGTCATTTCAAAATATATAAAAATTTTAGCAATGCAAACCATGGAGTGTCAAAAGCAGACGAGTGGATATCGAGGAGAAGACAATGTAGGTGGAGTTTAATACTCACCAGAGGTAATAAGCAAATCTTATCAAAATCCTTCTGGCAGTATTTTAGAAAACAGCGAATTCAATCCTAAAAGATGCAAAACCTGGAGTAACAATGAGATGCTCCAAAAACTCTATGTGCAGGACAAAGAAGCTTCAATGATTCTAACTAAATACCTTTTTAAAACTGTAATAATGAAACCACTTAGTAGTGGTATAAAACATAACTAGCATTGTGAATGGAAGAGGGACAACATCATTCCCATGTATAGTCAAAGAAAAATGTATTTGCCTCTGAGTATTAATACTTATACACAGCCAGGTGATGGTGGCACACACCTTTAATCCCAGCACTTGGGAAGCAGAGACAGGCAGATCTCTCTGAGTTTGAGGCCAGACTGGTTCACAGAGCAAGTTCCCAAAAAGCAGGCCCAAAAAGCAACACATAGAAACCCTGTCTCAAAACAACAACAACAAAACAATAAAAAAAACCTAACACACAGTCTTCAAATGTCTACAATGGGACAATCTTGAGATTATTCTCAGTGGAATTCTCTAGAATCATTTCTAATAGCAGAAAATGTGGCAAAATCAATGTCCTGGTTCTACTCTCCCTGGAGCCCTTCCCCATCCTTTCATCCCTTCCTCAATCCCTATAACACACCTGGATCCTACTGTCTCCTCTCTCGTCTCTTTCCAGGGCTCTCTGTTCTGCTTCACAGGTGAGCAGGGCTGACTGAACAATGAGATACTGCATATGAAAAAGTGGTTCTTCAGAAAGTACTGGGAAACAAAAATAAGAAATGCTAATATCTACCAAAAGGATAAATATGAAGGAAAGAAAAAAATATCAAGACAAATGTCTCTTTCTCTGAGGATTTGACTTTACTCTGTGAGACATGAGACTCATTCACACACAGCTCACGTTCATGCAGAAGTCTGCCCAGGAACCCTGAAGGGGAGCAAGGGAGACTTGAAAACTATTCTCACCCTCACAATCTAGACTGCTGAGGAACTACAACAGGAGATCGCTGCAAAAAGCCCTGAGAGCATTGCAACTGGAGTAGCAGAACTAACTACTTCCCTATTTACCATTAGTTTTCATCTAAATTCATCCTGGAACTCCATTAAGTGCCTCAGGACATCCTTACCCTCCAAGGCCGAACAGACTCACTGGTCACCACAGTTCTATTAAGTTGGCAATGTTAGATTTACCAACACTATAGCAAGGTCATCTTTGTCTTTCTCAGGAAGCAATGTTGTTTCTATGTCAATCAGTCAGGTATAGCAAAAGATAATATAGAAGTCCAGATGGGTTTCTAAAAACATAAGACAGCTTGAAGCCTCTGGCCAGGGAACAACTGAAAGCCCAAAATGGAGCTGGATATTACCACTCTTATCCCCTTTCCTCCTTTTTTAAATACTGCTAGTCATACACTACTTTAGAAACTTCTCTTGATTTCTTCACAAAAAGAACCAAAAGATTTCTAAACAGACTTTTAATAATATTACAGGATTATCAGCCCGTAGGTTTGGAGTCAGAGGCTTATACCTTGGTCAAGGTCAAGACTACCCCAAGGAGTTTGATCCCTATATGAAGCAGGAAGCAGTCTAAATATAACGTCACAAACCTTTCCAACCCTGACCATCAATAATCAATAGTAAGCAAAAAAAAAAGGAATGTGAGCTCCTTGAAGCATGCTTTTGGCCAGACACTACTACTGAGGATCTCCAACCACCAGAGTCCAAACCGAGGTCACTCTAACTGCCCTAATAGGCAGACAAAGATGTTGAAGGTCAAGATTGTCCCAAAGACTCTGATGCCAAATTAAGCAGGAAGTAGCAAAATGTCACAAACCTTTCAAAACTCTGAACAGTAAACAAAAAAAGGAGGATGAAAGTTCTTTGAAGCATGCTATAGGCCAGGTCCCACCACTGAGGATCTCCAACCACCAGAGTACATACCGAGGTCACTCTAACTGCCCTAATAGGCAGACATAGCCCCTTCAGATACAGGCAGCCAAGCTCTGCCATACAAAGTAGAAGGCCCAAGCTCTGAACTTGAAAACACAACAAATGCCACCCTGGAAAGCTCCACGTGGGCCAAAGAAACATTAGATAAATACTGTCTTCTGCTCAATTCTCAGATGCTTCTTGCCAGAGGAGAAACAGACAGACTCTTGACTTTTTCCCTTTCAAAAAAAAAAAAAATCTCTTCTGTGAGGTTTGTTGTACAGTGTTAACGTGCTATCCCTTGACTCCAAATTACAGGAATACCTTTCCGTTCATAACTGAAACACCTGCACTGGGGAAACCCTCCCAGTGGGAGCAGACCTGTATCAGCTTCAGTTAGGAAACCTTTTCTCTCAGAGACGTAATGTTTGTTCTAAGAAACCTTCCACCATAGAGTTGTAGTACTTGCGCCTTTCCCTTCAGAACTGTGACACCTCCACTGGGGAAAACTTTCCCCACAGAACTCTAACCGTTACACTTTCCTCTTGTGAGAATTTCACTTTCCACTGATGGATGTGAGACTCATTCACACAAACCTCAATGTTTACAGGGTAGTTTTCCCTGGAATCCTGAGGAGGAGCAATGGAGATGGAAGGAAACTATTCTCACGCACAAAAAAACAGACTGCTGAAGTCCCAGGACATCTAATCTCTGTACAAAGGCAGCTGAGGAAGCTCAAGCATTGCCCTCCTCCTGAGACCAGTCCACAGTCACAGCCCTGCCTATCAACAAATCATGAAATTAACAACAAAAGACGTGAGTCTTGAGCCTAACTCAGTTCCTGCACACTTTAATTCCAGCACTCAGAAGGCAGAGGCAGGTAGCTTGGGACCTGGTGGGACCAGGTTGGTGTACATGGTGAAATCTGAGCCAGACTCAACAAAATAAAGCCAAAACCAAACATCACCAGGCCAGTTTGGTCATGTGTTACGGGAAGAGTTCTTTTCTTCAAACAAGGAGACTTTTAAAAGACAGCTGGTGTCAACTTTTCTCATACACTTGAGTGATAAGAATTATTTAACAGATACTCTCTAATTTTATCCTAACCTACAGTGCATACTGTGACTGTCAAAGCAGTGTGGCCTGATACCGTCTGACAGCATACACACACACTGTACTCTTCCATACTCTAGGGTGTAATACTAAGCACTACATGTACAAAACCACATTTCAGAATACTGTACTTACATCATAACCTGAATTACAACATAATTCTCAGTTGGAAACTAAGGGGAAGAAAACAGTTTGCTTAGAAAATGATAATCTTTACAACAATGGCCTTTTAGCTTACTAAAACATACTTCCTGATTTAGCGAAAACTGCAGTGGCTCCTTTTGTGAATGATATCCAACAATCTCTCTGGGAAAGCCTAGGTGTCGTGGGGAAAGACCACTCTTTAGTAGCCAACTGTAAAAACAGGAGTTAGAAAGAATGGATGAATTTCAATTCGAGGAGCTTTGGAATTACCACAATAACAAAGAGTACCATGTAACAAAGAAAACATATAATGCAAGTTCTCTACTAGATCATGCTTTTGTAAATATCCTGGCAATTATAATGTGAATGCAAACATCAGGATAAGTTCACACGATCTAAATTTACCAAAAGGATTAAGATATCAATAGTAGAATATCAGACTCCAGGTACTTTTGTTGTTGTTGTTGTTTGTTCGTTTGTTTGTCTGCTTTTTTTTTTTTGAGACAGGATTTCTCTGTGTAGCTTTGGAGATTGTCCTGGGACTAACTCAGTATACCAGGCTAACTTCGAACTCTCAGAGATCCGACTGCTTCTGCCTGCTGAGTTCTCGGATTAAAGGCATGTGCCACCACTACCCAGCCAGACTCCATGTTGTTATAAGCAGCAGAAGAGAGAGAACCAAACTTTGGATTATGTTCCCACCTATTTCCTAGCACTGAAGCTTCTCTGACCTGAAAAGCTTCAAGGTTGCTGGCTGTGGTTCCCACCACTACCCAGCTGAATGCTGACTTTTTCCAGATCCATGCTGCTGTGATATGAATTGTGTGTTTATGTTGCCATGGCATTCTGGTTGTGATGAAATTACAACACAGCTGATCACGTTTCCATATCTGTCACATGAATGTCATTGCATAACTGATTCCATGGCAGCTATAACTACATGGAAAACACTGTTCAAGATGAACCTAACTCAAATCCCAGCAGGGTTGAAAGGGATCATCAGAACACTACCTGAGATACAGGCAACTCTCAGCCTTGGAAGAGACAGTTTTCTTGAGATATGTTGATCAGGCACATAGAGGTAGCTTGCATGAACTCAGTACTTTAAAAAAAATTGTGAATATGGAGATGTGAAGAAGCATATTGGGAGTGGGTAATAAGAGCTGAGGGATGGGTGTGAATTTGATTTATCAAGCATATGATATATACAAGGATGAAATTCACAAACAATAAAAACTATTATTTATGCTTCTAGTAGTGGGTATATTCCAGATTATATTTGGAATTTCTAAGATCAGTTGAGTTGGGTTAATTTGTGTCTTTCCAACTTAAGATCCAGATAAAAGATGTATTGCTTCCCAGTTTAAAAGATCTCAAATAAAGGCATTCATTTCTATTTTTTCCTATTTTTATTTATTTATTCATTTTGGCTAGTTTTTAGAGACAAGGTTTCTTTTTATAGTTCTGGCTGTTTTATAACTTTTCCTTTAGGACAGGCTTTGCTTAACTCAGATATCCATCTCCTTCTGCCTCTTGATTGCTGGGATTGAAGTTCTGAATAACCCACCACTTCCAGGTATAAGGCATATCTTCTTATCTCAAGTATCTGGATAGCAAGGTGATCTTCCTACTTCAAATTAAACCAAAATCCATCATAAGTGTGTCTTCAAGTTTGTGGTTTTTGTAAATTATAGATGTAGTTTGGTGAGTAAATTTTTTTTAACAGAATAAGCCTCGGCGCTGGACAAATGGCTCTGCTGTCCTCAACAATTGCTGCTAATAAACAGGGCTCAAGTTTGATTTCTAGTATTCAATATGTGTGGTACTAAGCTGTCTCTAGTTCCCAGAGAGCCAAATTATTGTTCTGGCATCTATGTACAGCATGCATTCCAATGTTGCAAGCTATGCATGCAGCCAAAGCATCCATACCCTCATAAAATACAGAAAAAAATTAGGTTGTATTTGATAAGGTATCTAAATGGATCATGAAAATATTATGTAAACATATGTATAGAAAAGTTAGCAATTTAGTACCGGTTTTAAAAAGGCTTAAGCCAAATTATATAATGAAAATTAATGATTTGATATGTTTACTTTACTCATCCCTTACAATTAGCATTATCTTTCAGTATCTCTCTCAGAAGTTCAGTAGAAAAGAAGAAATTCACTGTGTAGGAATCATAGCATTACCAAGAGAATATTGCTCACTTTTCTGTAAATAATATCAAATGGTGGTAACAACAAGTTTTATATTTATATTAAAACTAGAATAATATACTTTATTGATGAAAATTTACTGTATGAATGTCAGAAATCCTGAATAAATTAATCAAATGTCATATCAAATGTGAAAAGAAGAAACATTGGGTAGAAATAGGTTTTCTACTCTGAATATATATTTTATTTCACTAAGTTACAAAGAAGCAAAAATGGACAAATTGAAAGTATTACTACAAAGTAATGGAAATCAGTACAATGGGGTCAGACCCACCTGTCTACTTCCTGTGGACCCCTCTATCATTTCTCCATATAAATGGAGCTGTTGATCATGTGGAAAATATGTGCTAAACTTTCCTATCTTCACTTTAATTCTAAGACCATATGGGAAATTCCAAATCTGGAAAATGTCATATTCATCCTGAAATTTTTCTTTCTGGTTCATATTCACACTGTCCTCAACAGGATTAATGAAGTGCACTCAGAAAGGAGTGCAGGTGAACGACAAATAGCTTTCTAGAGTGCATGTACCCTTCTGTGAAGTCAGAAAACATATTTGTTAGGAGCCAATTTTCTCCTAAAATCATTGCAGGAACCATCACCCTGGGGAGTCTACAGAGAACCCCACACCCATAATTGTGTTAGGAATAGTT
>NW_004949228.1:117440-123205 GCF_000317375.1 Microtus ochrogaster | reverse complement strand
GCATCCTGTTCTGTTTTCTCCGCCTACCTAAGGGTTGGCCTATGAAATGGGCCTAGGCAGTTTCTTTATTAATAAGAAATCACTCCCACATCACATATTCGGATTTTATCTTGAACTAAACTTAGGTGAAGGTTCCTGGCGTGGGGGGGATCAAAAGGAAATCAAGTGGATTAATAAAATTATCATAATATTCCTAGAATTTAACTCTCTCAGAAGAAACTGCCAAGGACAAACACAAACATGATGCAGACACCAAACATAAAATATGGAATATGTTCAGAGAGAGAGAGAGAGAGAGAGAGAGAGAGAGCGAGCAATTGATATCCTTACAGAGATACATGCATGATACAGCCACATAATATTTACACACACATACACATGCAAGTCAAAACACAGTATGAAGATACAGACACAAAGGCAGTTTAATTCACTCAAACAGACACACAAAAACTGAAACTTGAAAAACACCTGCGCAGTTGCAGACTAACCTCTTGATAGAGGTTTTGTTCTGCAACCATTCAGTCCCAACAAAACACTCAGAGGTCTACCTTAATCATAAACTGGTTCACCTAATATCTCAGGCTTCTTATTGACTTTTTCCTTACATCTCAAATTAGCCCATTATTTTTGTTTATGTTAGCCTCGTGGCTTGGTACCTTTTTCAGCAAGTCATTCTCATCTTGTTTCCTCTATATCTGGGTGAGGACTGCAGACTGGGTATTTCAGCTATCCAGAATTCTCCTGTTCTCTTTGTCCCACCTCTCCTTCTGGCCTGGTTGCCCCACCTGTACTTCCTGCCTGGCTATTGGCCAATCAGTGTTTTTTTTTTAAATATAAATGGCAGGGTACAGACCATAGTCCCACAGCACTTCTCCTCCCCCGTTTCTTTTCAAAACAACTCTGAATTGAATCCTTTTTTAAAAAGCTTTTCTCTTGAACATTACCATAAGAACTTGTAACCAACTTTCCAAAACAAAGTCAAACATCCATAATCCATTTTTTTGGGAATGTGGATATAGTTTTTCAGGCTAATTTCTACTGTTTGGGGCACTGAAAAACTTATGGGGACCTAAAGAAAATTTAGAATTATGATCAAGTACTGACTAGAATATTCTGTGAGGCTTGATCATCTCAGCCAACAGTATTGAGGCTGTTCTGGAGGTAGAACTCAGACATCTGGGCCTTCTGCTCCTATCAGTGATTTCTCAGGGGGTCTTCCTTAATACAAACTGATTTTTCTTAGCTCAGAATGAATCCACAGCCTCTCATTTCCTGTGGAAGCAAAATTAAAAGTCATCTCCAAATAACATATCTTTTGACTTAAATTTTGAAGTAAGGCATTTTCAAAATATATATGTTCGATTAATCTAGCAGCATTTAAATTCAAATGCCTTTTAGCATCGGTTGCTACTTTTTTTTTAACCAGTCATACAATTCAAAGACAGCACAATAATATACAGTATCCAGACTCTCTGTTTATTTCCCATTTTGTGTGGTTTTATTTTAAACTCTATTTCTTTTCTTTTCCTTTTAATTTTTTTGAGACAAGGTTTCTCTGTGTAACTTTGCCTGTCCTTGAACTCACTCTGTAGGTGAGGCTGTCCTTGAACTCACAGAGATCTGCCTCCCCATCTGAGGAAATGCTACCAAGAAACCATGCTTAACTCTATTCTTTTCTATTGTGTTGTTCTATTGTGTCTAGAACAACTTCCCAAGCTCTCTCAGGTCTTATGTGGGATATAGTTGTCTACATTGGCACCATTCTGTTGACAGAGTCCTGGTAGAGATAGAAACCTCAGTCAACAAAAATGCTCACAAATGCATAGGTAAACACACAGGAAGAAAAAAACAGATTCAAACATCCAAAAGATACTTAAGGACATGTTCTTCATCCTTAGCTATCAGGGAAATGCAAATTAAAATAACCTTGAGATACCATCTTACACCTGTTTGAATGACTAAGATCAAAAACACTGATAGCTTATGCTGGAGAGGTTGTTGAGCAAGGGGAACATTCATCCATTGCTGGTGGGAATGCAAACTTGTGCAACCACTTTGGAAATCAGTGTGGCTGTGCCTCAGAAAACTGGGAATCAACCTACCTGAGGATCCAGCAATTCCACTCTTGGGAATATATCCAAAAGATGCTCAATCATACTACAAAAGCATTTGTTCAACTATGTTCATAGCAGCATTATTTGTAATAGCCAGGACATGGAAACAACCCAGTATCCCCTCAACTGAAGAATGGATAAAGTGTGGCACATCTACACATTAAAGTACTACTCAGCAGTAAAAAATAATGTCACCTTGAATTTTGCATGCAAAAAGATGGAATTAGAAAACATCATCCTGAGTGAGGTAACCCAGACCCCCCAAAATGAATATGGTATGTACTCACTCATAAGTGGATACTAGTCATAAACAAAGGGCAACGAGCCTATAGCTCAGGATCCTAGAGAAACTAAGTAATAAGGTGAACCCAAAGAAAAACATATAGAGACTCACCTGTAAATTGGAATTAGACAAAAATTTGGGAGCAGGGGGGTGGGGAATTGAGAGTGGAGAAGGAGGTGGAGGAGAACTTGAGAGAATGGGGTGGCTGAGATGGAGGAAGGACAGATATGAGAGCAAGGAAAGAGATATCTTGATTGAGGGAGCCACTATGGAGTTAGCAAGAAACCTGGCTCTAGAAAAATACCCAAGAACGCACAGGAATGAATTCAGCTGTGACCCTAAGCAATAGAAGAGAGGGTCTCTGAACTGACTTTACCCTGTAGTCAGACTGATGATTATCGTAAATATCACCATAGAATCTTCATCCAACAACAGATGTGGAATAGAGGCAATGACCAGCATCAGAGCACTTGACTGCACTCCTAAGATCCAGTTGAAGATTAGAGGGAGGGAGAGTATGAGCAAGGAATTCCATACCATGAAGAAGTCATCCACTGAGACAGTTTGCTTGAGCTAATGAATGGTAGCTCACCAAATCCAAGTGGACTGAGAGTGAATGAGCATGGGAACAACCAAGCCCCTCTGAAGGGGGTTGACAGCTGGGGCAGACTGAGGGGCCACTGATAGTGACGCTGGGATGTATCTCTACTTGCATATACCGGCTTCATGGGATCTTTGGATGTAAACCTTGCTCAACCTAGATGTAGTAGGGAGGGCCTTGGACTTTCCACAGGGAAGGGTGCATGGCACTCCCTTAGGGTTGGAGGGGTGGGGAAGGGTCTGTGGAGGGAGAGGGGGGGACTAGGAAGAGGGGAGGGAGTGGGAATTTGGATTGGTATTTTTTAAGTAATAAAAAAGGAAAAAAAAACCAATTGCAACAAGCTGTGTAAGTGAGCAAAGATAGTGCTGTGAAAGTCCATATTGTTTCCTTTTTCTTAACTATCTACAAAGATAAAAATGCTTCCAAAAAGAAGCTTAATAAAATACATGAGATCATTAAAAAAAGAACTTAGAAAGTGATTCTTTTCCATTTTCTAATGAATGAATAAGCATCTCACAAAGAGCACATCTCACAGAATTGTATTAGCATAACTGTTATCTGTAAAAGCCATTTCAGAAGTCTATACTGTTAGCCATTCCATTGAAAATTTGGATGAGCAGTACTGTGTCTTACCCTTAGAAGTTGAGATTTCACAGTTGAATTTTATCCACTCTAGCTTTGCAAAGTAGTCATCTGAGTATTTGAGGGAGTTCAATATCTAGAAAAAAGTTTTTATAATTAGAAATCTCAGCATTGTGTTGTTTAAAATCTAGAGTCAAGTGCACAGTCACACTTCCTTGTAGGGACAGCCCCCTGTGAGGTGGTGACCCAAATTCTCTGTATTTCTAGTGATTCTCACATCCTAAAACTCATAACTAGAGTACTGCCTGTGTCAAAATAAATGATCACAACATTTGTGGAGCAAGTCAACGTCATGTTTTGGTTATAATACACTTCAGCTCTTCGTACCTGGTATAATGTTCTCAAAGGTGAAGCAGAGTATAAAGCTAAGGAATGGGCTGGATCCAGCCATCAAAGCCACAGGTTTAATCCTAGCCATATTGTTTAGCAAATTAAAGACTCGTGTGGTCAGAAAAGGAGCTATACAGTAAAGATAGTTTCAGAAAGAAAAAGCCTCTAAACAGTTTACAGTGTGTTTAAAAATATTATGTAGACTTTGGAGAGAAAGGAAAAAAGGTTAAAGTACTTAAAATACAAAAGAAAGAAAGACAGTGGTTGGGTGTGGTAGCACACACCTTTAATTCCAACACTTGGGAGTCAGAGGCAGACAGACCTCTGTGAATTCAAAGTGTGTTGGCACACACTTTTAACCCTAGCACTTGGGAGGCTGGGGTGGGCAGATCTCTGTGAGTCCAAAGACAGCCTGGTCTACAAAATGAGTTCCAGGACAAAGATACACAGAAAAACCCTGTCTCAAAGCCAAAAATTAAAAAATAAAAATAAAAAAGTAGAGGTTAAAATAAAGCCATGTAAATATGAGAAATACACAGAAAGTCTGGATACTGTATGTTTTTATGTACTCTCTAAATTGTTTGAATGCTGAGGAAGGAGCAAGAGCTACCAAAAGATATTTGTTAATAAATGATGCTTAATTATTCCACGATAGGTATTTTGAAAATACCAAAATTGAAATAAAAAGGTATGTTACTTTGGAGAAGAGGTTCTATTTTTGTTTCCACAGGAAATGAGAGGCTGTGGATTATTCTGAGTTATGAAAAATCAGTTTTGATCAAGGAAGACCCCCTTGAAATTCCGGTAGGAGCAGATGGCCCAGATGTCTGAGTTCTACAACCAGAACAGAGTCAAGACTGCTGTCTGAGATAATCAAGCCTCACAGGATACTCCAGTCATAACTTGGTCATAATTCTAAATTTCTTTAGGTCTTCATAAAATTATCAGCTCCCCCAATCAGCAGAGAGTAGCCTGGAAAAGTTTGTCCACATTTCCAAAAAATAGACTATGGATACTGTCCTTTGTTTAGAATGTTGGTTACAAGTTGTTATAGATAATGGTCAGAAGAAAAGCTAAACAAAGTATATTAGATACAGAGTTCTTGGTTTTTTCTTTTAAAGGGGGAAGTGATGTGGGACAATGGTCTGAACTCCATCACTTATATTTTAATAAGAAGTCTGAGCTACTAGGCCAATCAGCATTTATTGAAAATATATGTGACAGGATACAGATCATTGTCTCACAGCAATTGGGTGGTATATGCCTTTAATCATGGTGGTGCACACATGTCATCCCAGCACTAGGAAAGATTATAAAATGTGAGAAAATAGCTCTTATCACAAATTCTCATTCTGAGATTCCAGGAGGCAGGATCACCATTTCTGACTGAGATCAAAGTAAGAAACCAGTGGCTGAATGTTTTGCTTTTCTGATCTTCAGGTTGAACCCCAAATTATTACCCTGAGTTTTTATTATTTATGCTTCATTTGGCATCCAACTTTTGGAGCACAAATTTATGAAAAAAATATTTGCCTGAGGCTTTCTTGCCTGTAGAAATAGGAGCGGCGGGGCTGAGTCCCCAGCACCCCAGCCGCTTGGCTAGCTTATGCCCCAAAATAATTACACGGACACTGTATTCTTTTAATCACTGCTTGGCCCTTTAGCTCTAGCCCTTACTGGCTAATTCTGATATCCCCAACAGTACAGAGGAACTTTGGGTGACTGTACAGGTAGTGAGATGTCTCTGTCATTTCTAGAGTTTTAAAAGTTGCTTTTTTCTTGTTTGCTTAGGTAA
>NW_004949228.1:107179-117015 GCF_000317375.1 Microtus ochrogaster | reverse complement strand
ACCTTGTGGGCTACAGCAGATTATTAGAGATGGGCTAGTCCAGGTGCGAGAGTTAGCCTAGAAGAGGCTAGATAGAAATGGGCCAAGCAGTGCTTAAACGAATACAGTGTCCATGTAATTATTTCGGGGCATAAGCTAGCCAGGCAGCCGGGGTGCGGCCGGGGTGCTGGGGACACATCTCTGCCACTCATATTACTACACTTGCCTCCATCCCAAGCCAGAGCAGGGATTGGCATTCTATTTCTAGGAATTGGAACACAAACCTAGCCACCTGGGTTCAGGAAAAAAAAACTAGTACTCTCAGCTCCCATCTTATCTGACTTAGCTTCTATGTAATGATGGAAAATACACAGAGAATCTGGAATCAGTACATTATTGTGTAGTCTTTGAATTGAGAAAGAGGCAACAGCTGCTAAAAAACATTTGATTATAAATGCTGCTGGATTAATCCAACGTATATATTTTGAAAATGCCTTGACTTTAAAATTTAAGTCAAATGATGTGCTACTTTATTGTTTTATTATTTTTTTTCTCATTTCTTTTTTTCCCCCTTCATCTGGTGATGGATGAAATAAGAGACAGAGACCCACATTGGAGCACCAGACTGAGCTCCCAAGGTCCAAATGAGGAGCAGCAGGAGGGAGAACATGAGCAAGGAAGTCAGGACCGTGAGGGGTGAGCCCACCCACTTAGACGGTGGGGCTGATCTATTGGGAGCTCATCAAAGTCAGCTGGACTGGGACTGATAGAGCATGTGATCAAACTGGAATCTCTGAACGTGGCGGACAATGAGGGCTGACTGAAAAGCCAAGGACAACAGCACTGGGTTTTTATCCTACTGCATGTACTGGCTTTGTGGGAGCCTAGCCTGTTTCGATGTGCACCTTCCTAGACCTGGATGGAGGGGGGGAGGACCTTGGACTTCCCACAGGGCAGGGAACTGTGACTGCTCTTTGGACTGGAGAGGGAGGGGAAGAGGGTTGTGGGGGAGTGGGAGGGAAATGGGAGGTGGGGAGGAGGCGGAAATTTTTAATAAAAAAAAGTGATGTGCTACTTTGAAGAGGTTTTGCTTTTGCTTCCAAAAAAGTGAAAGGCTGTGTATTCATTCTGCATTAAGAAAAATAAGGTTTGATGAAAGTGCCTTAACTTCAAAATTTAAGTCAAAACATATGTTACTTTGGAGAAGAGGTTTTGCTTTTCTTTCTATAGGAAACAAGAGTCTGTGGATTCAGTGTTGGATAAAAAGTTAAGGTTTAATCAGCCATGGATTTATTCTCGGATTAAGAAAAATATGGTTTGATTGAAAAAGACCCTCTGAAAAATCTCCTGTGGGAACACATGAACCAGATAATCCAACATTTCAGAGTACATTTGTTGCAGTTTCCTCTGAGTTCAACATCCAGAACAGCTTCACAACTGCTGGTTGATATGATCCAGCCTCACAACATACTCCAGTAAGGACTTGACCATAATCATATTTTTTCTTTGGGTTCCCAAAAGATTATCAGTGCCCCTAATCATCCATAAGTAGCCTATAAAACCATAGGATCTTCAGGCTTTTATGTTTTCCATTGAGAATTCAGGTCTGAGTTTATATGTTACTTGATTTTTTTTCCTTTGCAGCTCTTAATATTCTTTCTTTGTTTGGTATATTTTGTGCTTTGATTATTTCATGACAAGGGTATTTTTTATGTTGAGTCTATTGGTGTTCTGCAAGTTTCTTGTACCTGCATAGGAATATTTTACTTCAGGTTGGGAAAGTTTTCTTCTTTGATTTTGTTTAATATGGTGTCTGTGCCTTTGAGCTGGCGCTCTCAATCTTCTATTTCTATTATTGTTATGCTTGATCTTTTCATGGTGTCCCATATTACCTGGATGCTTTGTATTAAGAATTGATTCTATTTTTTTCTAATATATTTTCAACACCTGAGATTATCTCTTCCATCTCATGTATTCTGTTGGCTAAGCTTGCTTCTGTTGTTGCTGTTCATTACCCAAATTTCCCATATCCAGAATTCCCTCTAGTTGTGTTTTCTTTATTGCCTGTATTTCAGTCTTTAAGTCTTGAACTGTTTGAGCTGCTTGTTTCTACTGTTTGTTTTCTTCTTGGTTTTCTTATTTTTAGGTGTGTGATTTATTGATTTTTTTGTTTGTATTTTCCTCCATTTTTAAGGGATTTTTCATTTCCCCTTTAAAGTTTAAAAGAGTTCTTTCCTTCACATATCTCCCTGCAAGCCTCTGAATATAGTATGGAAGATTATGTACAGAGTATAAAATCCAAGGTGGATGGAGGATACCAAAGAATAAGGTCTTTAAACACAAAAGAAATTACAGAACCTGAGGTAACAGGCACAGTTCTTACAGGTGTGTTTCCCAGTTGGGGTCCCAGACCTGAAAGTAGAAGTAAACAGAAGCTTTAGCCCTATTACTGAAGCAATATCCAATTTATAATCACTGACTAATGATAATTGCCTTTCCTCCAAAGAGTCTCAATAGGGAAATTTGCCTGCCCAGAAGTAGATGTGAACAGATAATTCACTAAGCCTCATTTTCAGATGTCCTTGTCTTATAATGTTGTGTCAGAATTTCTCCTTCTCTCTAATTGTTTGGTTTGTCATATTATATCTATTATGCAATACATACACGCACACATATATAATGTACATATATATAACAATTCCCACATTTTAACATATATATACTTTGCATATATATTATAAGTTTCAGGTTAATTTTTTTTTTGGTTTATTGAGTCAGCATTTCCCTGTGTCCCTAGCTCTGTCCTGGTACTAGTTCTTGTAGACCAGGCTGGCCTCAAACTCACAGTGATTTACCTGTCTCTGACCCTTGAGTGCTAGTATTAAAGGTGTGCACCACTAAGGCCCCACTCAGGTTAAATTTTATGTAATTCTTGAGTGTGCAATCCAATTGGTCGGATTCCCATCTATTTTTTTGGATCTTTTCTTTATGTTTCCTCATTTTGACCTAACATAATGCATTTAGCTTTTCTTAATCTTAGTATATTTTTTTTTATTTCTTTCCTGTAGAAACTGTTTTTCAATGAGAGATAGAAAGGGGTGGATAAGATAACACAAAGGGGTTATGGAAAGTATTATAAAAGAATAAAGAAATAAAGGCAGGAGAAACCCTAACCAAGGGATATTATGTGGAAAAATATTTTTGACGAAGGAAAAAAAAATAAAACCAGTGTTCCATTTCATTGTTTTGTAAAATTCAATTTTAAGATGAACATCATCTTTTAATACAATCTATACTCACAATAGGGAGGGAAGAAGAATGAGTTGTATTATGTAAAGCTAACAATGAACATTATAGGAAAATCTGTGGACTGTGTCTCTATGCCCAAATATTACAGGAAGACAGCAAAAAGAGAAAATAAACTCATGTAACAGACAAAATCAAGTGGTCATCACACTAACTTAGCATCTTCTGGGAACTACTGTTAAAGCATTTCGGTTTCATGATTTAAGTTTGTCAAAGTCTTGTTGCGGGAGGTCCTTCCGCTCCTCCAGCCTATAGCCGCTGAGATACCAGCCCATTGGGGCGTGGTCTCTCTCCCTTTAAAAAAGTGGCCACTTCCTTCTCTCTCTCTTTTCACTTCCTCCTCCGCTGGCGACTAGACTCCCTTCCTGGTTGCGCAGAGGGCTGACGGTGATCTGTAAGTTTTTCCCCCTTTAAATAAATACTACCCTATTAATCATAATTCCAAACTGCTGTGGCATTGTTTGTGACTTATGCCTTCAAAGTCTAATATTTACCACGGAAAGATATCTATCTACATGTCTACATATATCTAGATAAATATAGATAGATATCTTTTATTTTTTCTTCTGTGTTTTAAAAAGTAAAAATAGTATAGTTATGAATTCAGTATATTGAATCTAATATACAGAATATATAGTTTTATATTTTCCTATTCAAAACAATAAGTGAGAAATATATTTCATAAAAGTCTCTATTAACATAATGTAATCAATGGAAAATAATTGTGTAGATATTTTATATATTGTTCTTTACTGTATCATGTATGATATAAGCATGTATTGTTTAATTGTACCATATTTAAATTCAGGTAATTTAAAATTAAAATTTAATTTTCATTGTTATTAAATTATCTGCAAATAAGAGATTCATAAATTTAAAAACAATTTAATTTCAATTAGTTATATTGTGCTTTTTGAGTGTATTATTATGTGCATATCTGAATGTACATGTCCTTGAAAACAAGAAGAGTGCAACCCTTTCATTGGAGCTATTGTTATAGGAAAGTGTCAACTGCAAGTTTCGGAGAATGGATAGTGAACTCATATCCTTGAAGAAAACACACATGACATTAAATTCTGGGACACCTTTTCATCTTTCTCAATATTCTTTATATCTCTTTATTAAAACATTTCTATCTCTCTCCTAAATTCTACTCTTGTTACTCCCAGGATAAAACAGGATTCTCTTTTATTTCCATAAGAGAGGGAAAATTTGTTCCACCATCTGAAAGAATTTTTATTCTACTATAAGATTTCTCTGTTTTCATTTGCATTTAAAGTCCCACATTCACTCAGATATCAATAGTATTGCTGGGAGTTTATGTCAAATCTTACTGTGCAATTGTGAAATATAGGAAAATATCTCCTATGTGTCAATGTTCAAGAAATGGATCTGATAAAGAAAGTGACTGTGTGGATGATTATGGATGACAATGTACAGAAAAGTAGTGTATATGACACTGCTGCGCCTCCTCATTAGAAGAAATGATGAGAATCATTAGCTATTCATACAGTTTGCACTGTATTGTATTAGGTGGTTCTGTGCCAATACTGTAGTTGTCAGATACATGGTTTGACTCACGAGGAAATGAAAAGTCCCCGGGAACCTGGCTATAAGCAGGCTGAAGGCAAATACAAAGATGATCCTGTTGATCTTTGCCTTGATATTGAGCGTCGTAAAAAACATAAGGAGAGAGATCTTAAGCGAGGTAAATCAAGAGAGTCGGTGGATTCCCGAGACTCTAGCCACTCAAGAGAAAGATCAGCTGAGAAAACAGAGAAAACTCACAAAGGATCAAAGAAGCAGAAGAAGCACCGCAGAGCAAGAAACCGGTCTAGGTCCTCCTCTTCCTCTTCCCAGTCGTCTCACTCCTACAAAGCAGAGGAGTACCCCGAGGAAGCAGAGGAGAGGGAGGAGAGCACCACAGGCTTTGACAAATCCAGACTGGGGACCAAAGACTTCGTGGGTCCAAATGAAAGAGGCGGCAGAGCACAGGGAACCTTTAAATTTCGAGCAAGAGGGAGAGGTTGGGGCAGAGGAAAATATTCCGGTAACAATAACAACAACAGCAACAATGATTTTCAAAAGAGAAACCGGGAAGAGGAATGGGATCCAGAGTACACACCCAAAAGCAAGAAGTATTACTTGCATGATGACCGGGAAGGTGAAGGCAGTGACAAGTGGATGAGCCGTGGCCGTGGCCGAGGAGCCTTCCCCCGGGGTCGGGGCCGGTTCATGTTCCGGAAATACAATTTATGAAATGTGTGTTCAGGAAGATGTTTTCTCCCTTAACTTTTGAAGTGAATTTCTCTCTGGTCTTAACAAAATTATGTAGCACTTGGGGATAAAAATGCATCCCAGTAGGCCTGCACTGGAAGCCAAGATGGACAAGACCTCCACAACCACCATTATCTTGCCCTTGGTGCTATGGTAGACAGGGAGAAAGGTGATCCAGACACTGCAAAACAACAGCATGCTGAAAGTAAGTAACTTGGCTTCATTGAATGTGTCAGGGAGATTCCTGGCCAAGAATGCAACAATGAAGCTCCCTAATGCAAGGGAGCCATGGTATCCCAGGACACAGTAGAATGCAGTAACTGAGCCCTTGTTGCACACAATGATGATCTGCCCATGCTCAGAGTGCACATCTTTGTCAATAAAAGGAGGAGAAAATTGCAGCCAGATTGTACAGAGAATGATTTGGATGAGCGTACAGATGGCAATGATGTAGTTGGGAACACCAGAAACCAGAAAATACCTCATCCTTGTTCCAGGAACTGTGACTTTGAAAGCAAGCAGGACAGTCACTGTTTTGGCCAACACAGTGGAAACAGCCAGAGTAAATACAACTCCAAATGTGATTTGTTGCAGAACACAGGTAGCTGAGTTGGGATGCCCAATGAAAAGCAAGGGACACAGAAAACAGAAGATGAGTGAAATTAGCAAGATGTAGCTGAGATTCTGGTTGTTGGCCTTCACAATGGGAGTGTCATGGTACTTCACAAAAACCCCAAGAACCACAGTTGTGAATGCAGAGAAGAACAAGGCCATTAAGGTAAGAACCATCCCTAAGGTGTCTTTGTAGTTCAGAAAGACCACAGCTTTTGGAATACATTGGTTCTGTTCTCTGTTAGCATACTGGTCCTCTGGACACATCACACATTTATCCACATCTTCTGGAGACAGAAAAACATGATTAGTACAACTTCTGCCATTGATTGACAGAATATTTCGATTCAGTGTGTTGAGTAAACATTGCGATATCTACATCTTTGCTGATGATGTATTTGAGAGACCCTGCTGCATAGCAATACTTTCATTTCAGAATATTCATTATATTTATGGGAAGTGAAATAAAATAATATGTTGTCTATTTAACTATGTGTTCATGATACCATTTTATATTATCAGAAAAGACAGATATTTTCAGTACTTTCTAAATGCTATGATGAATTGACTGAAACTAGTGAGTTTACAGAGATTAAAATGATTAATCACTGTATTGCACAGAGTGTATTTTAATATCTCAGAACCCATGGTTACAGAGATTTTTGATGTCTTTCTGTTTTATGAATGGTTTTCCTGAAATAGATGGAGATCATGTCTTTTATATGACAAGTTATTTGATACATTTTCTAATATAAATTCACCAGCCTGAACACACTGACATATACGAAACAGGAAACAGAATCTGTAGGGAACAAAATACTCAGATCAAGTTGTCAACTAAAAGGAGATTGATTTGTCCAAGAGGACAATGGGCAGGGGGAAAGAATCAAAGACAGGAGATAGAGAATGAATAGGAGTAAGTCAAAAAGAGAGGAGGAAAGGGGTTGTGGTCAAGGAGGACATAGCACTGTCTCTGGTTAGGGGAGACAGGTGTGGCCAGTATGAAAATAGCAGTTTATAAAGGTAAAAGCAGAACCCCCTGATAGGAGAAATAATTTAATTTTGATTGAACACGTTAATTCGGACAGTCATAAAACACCTTTTTTGCTCACTGGACTTCAATAACATTTAATTGGATGTCTTATAGTTTGGAGGCTAATTCCATTATTATCATCCTGGGACATGCAAACATGGAAGAAGACATGGTGCTGGAGAGGGAGTTGAGTATTCTAGGTCTTTGATCCATAGGCAATGGGAAGTAAATGGTCTCACTGTGAATGGCCTTCCCTATGAAAGTACAAGAAGCTTAGAGATCACCAAATATACTGGATCAAAAAAATCCCCTTGCCATAAAATAATCAAAACACAAAACATACTGAATAAAGAAAGAATATTAAGAGCTGCAAAGGAAGAAGGTCAAGTAACATAAATAGGTAAACCTATCAGAATTATATCCGACTTCTCAAAGGAAACCATGAAAGCCAGAAGGTCTTGGATAGATGTGCTGCAGACCCTAACAGACCATGGATGCAAGCACAGGCTACTATACCCCACAAAGCTTTCTTTCACCATCGATGGAGAAAACAAGATATTCCAGGACAAAAACAGATTTAAACAATATGTATACACAAACCCAGCCTTACAGAAAGTACTAGAAGGAAAAACACAACCCAAGGAAGCTAAGAACACCCACAATAGCATAGACATCTGACAACCCTCCACCAACACAACTGAAAGAAGGGAAACACACAAACACTACCACCAAAAAAAAAATAATTGGAGTTAACAACCACTGGTCATTAATATCGTTTAATAGACATGGATTCGATTCACCAGTAAAAAGGCACAGGTTAAGAGAATGGTAATGAAAACAGGACCCAACATTCTGCTGTTTACAAGAAACACACCTCAACCTCAAAGACAAACACTATTTCAGAGTATAGGGTTGGGAAAAGATTTTCCAATCAAACAGACCTAGGAAACAAGTGCGTGTGGCTATCCAAATATCTAACAAAATTTATTTCAAACTAAAATCAGTCAGAAGAGATGCAGAAGGGCACTTTATGCTCATAACAGGAAAAATTCATCAAGATGAAGTCTCAATCCTGAATATCTATGCCCCTAATAAAAAAGCACCTAAATATGTAAAAGAAGCATTACTAGAACTCAAATCACATATCAAACCATACACACTAATAGCAGGAAATTTCAGCACTCCTCTCTCACCAATGCACAGGACAACCAGATAGAAACTTAACATAAAATAAGAAAACTAACAGATGTTATTAATCAAATGGACTTAACAGACATCTATAGAACATTCCACACCTGTGTAGAATTTGGTCACTATGTTGTCTGACTGTCAAAACTGTTTCTTCGAGAAAAGTCCAGCTAATACAGACTTTCAAGGAATCAAAGATGTATGTCATGGTATGAAGCATGATTAGTAAAAACTCTGGGTCAGAAATTGGGGTTCAACCTGAAGATCTGAAAAGCAAAACACCCAGTCACTGGCTCTTACCTTGACCTCAGTCTGAAATGGCAATCTCAGAAAGAGACTGTGTCTGAGAGCTATCTTCCCACCCCATTTTATGTTTCAATCTAGGCTTGGGATTAAAAGCATGCAACGCTGGGATAAAGGCATGTAAAACCCAATTTCTATATTAACCAGGGTGGCTACTGGGATTACAGGTTTTTTTTCTTACCATAATCTCTTCTATAACACTGAAAATTAAAACAGTTTTACCCTCATATCTTCAGACAGTCTTTATTTATTAAAGTATAATTGAAATGCCTCTACATTTCCCTTTTTTGTCAAAAAACTAATAAAAGGCTATAATTAATATAAAAACTATATACAACAAGTACAATGACTATATATAATATATACAGGGAAGAAATATATACACAATATCGAGTCCATTTTCATTTGACATATTGAGAAAAAAATATTTAGTATGTAGCTTATCCTGGTGAGTCCAAAGGCTTATAGCTAATTTACTTTCTATCAGTGACTTACTTTTGCAACAAGGAAAGTAAACTCCATGTGGAGTTTCTTCAATATCCATTATGTTCTTTGGAATAGATTGTTCTGCTCTATTTTCCTAAACTGTTGATAATACTAATTTTCAAGGACTAGAAATTAGCATTACATTGTTAAATGAGCTGTGTAGGTACAATACCTTGAACAAGATTCAAAATGGATAATATGCTTTAACAAAAGTAACCTCAAATTTGTATCAATATACAAAATTGGTATCAATATTCAAAATTTGTATACAATATACAAAAATAAAACAAATGTGAAATACATAAAACTAACAGACCATGTCTGAGAACTGTCCATCTACCTCTCTAAGGCTATGACTAAAGGCATATACCACTGGGATTAAAGGTATGCACCCCCTGATTTCTATATCAGCTAGGGTAGTGACTGGGATTAAACATGCATGCCACTGGGATTAAAGGTGAATGTTACCATAATGTGGTCTATAAGGCTGACTGGTGGGACTGTTTTACTCTTAGATCTTCAGACAGTCTTTATTTATTAAAATACAATTGAAATGCCACTATAATGGTATAACAAGTTTTTAAAAATGAGTTTGTTAATAATCATAGTCCTATAAAAATTAACTTTGAAAAGTAATATATTTTATTTCTTC
>NW_004949228.1:105257-106678 GCF_000317375.1 Microtus ochrogaster | reverse complement strand
TGAACCTTAACTAAAATATTTCTCTCCATTGAATTAGCCTGCTGTCAAATTATTTTTTTCATTATTTAGAGAATACTTTATTAGTTTTTGTAATCAAACCCACATAGGTAAGACCTTACATATTTAATACGGTGCATTATCCCTGTACAAATGGGAAAAAAATTAAGTACAACATTTCTAGACCAATATGGCTGTCAACTTCTGTACAATGCCAACTCAACACGGCAAACTGGGATACTTTTTTCCGAAGTTGACAGCACAGCTAAAGTTTCCAAAAATTCAAATTATATATGTATATATATATATTTATATTTATATAAAAGACCAATAATATAGTACGTTATGCATCAATAGCAGCAACAGCTTTTCCAGGTTCTGCAGTCATTTGAACAAACTTGTAGAGACATCCAGCACACTCCATTTAAAAAAAAGTAAAAAACAAAATCCCAGAAAACGGCACAGTCTGTCACTTTTGTGGTACCTGGCACCATTTTTCAAATTATTTAAGCATTTTATTAATGAGTAATTGATATAGGACTGCCCGGCCCACTGTTGGCAGGGCTGTCCCTAGTCCGGGCTGTGTGAGAATTCAGAGAAAACCAGTGAGTTATGTTCATTCAGATTCTGTGATTTAGATGCAGTCTCCATATGTCTGCCTGCCTTGTCATTTCTTTGCTGTAATTCATGATCCCAATCAAACCTTCTCCTCAATAAGCTTTTGGGCAATATTTAGTCACAGCAATGTCACAGAAAGCTAAGATAAACAGATATCTGGAATAGGGGAATAGCTCTTAAAATATCAGATAGCACACATGTACTCTATAAAACAGCACTGCAAAGCATGACATATTATAAAGACAAATACAGCTAAATAGCCAGAGTGAGGGAGGGCATAACTGATATCTATTGAGCTGGAAAGAATGGTGTTTCCTGAGTGTAAATGCTTTACAAATCCTCCACATATTTGAGGAACTTGAGTAAAAGTTTGATTTGAATTATTTGTTCTCTTGATGACCAATTTCTTGAGATTTTTGTATATTTTGGAGACCAGACCTTTTTCTGTTGTGGAGTTAGTGAAGATTTTTTTTCCTATTCTGTAGGATGTTGTTTTATCTTATTGACAGTGTCCTTTGCTTTACAGAAGCTATAGAGTTTCAGAAGGTCCCATTTATTAATTGTTTCTCTCAGTGTCTGTACTGCTAGGGTTATATTTAGGACGTGGTCTCCTTTGCCAATGCATTCAAATGTACTTTCGACTTTCTCTTCTATAAGGTTTGGTTTTTTTGGCTTTATGATGATAGTACAACTGTAAGAATGGTGAAGATCAAAAACACTAATAACTACTTATGCTTGAGAGGTGTGGGGTAAAGGGAGCACTTTTGAATTGCTGGTGGGAATGCAAGATGGTACAACCCGTTTGG
>NW_004949228.1:102565-104142 GCF_000317375.1 Microtus ochrogaster | reverse complement strand
TCTCTTGGGTATATTCCCAAGAGTGGTATTGCTGGGTCCAGGGGTAGGTTGATCCCTAATTTCCTCAGAAATCGCCACACTGCTTTCCAAAGTAGTTGCACAAGTTTGCATTCCCACCAGCAATGGATGAGTGTACCCCTTTTCCCACAACCTCTCCAGCAAAGACTATCCTTGGTGTTTTTTATTTTAGCCATTCTGACAGGTGTAAGATGGTATCTTGACGTTGTCTTGATTTGCATTTCCCTGATCTCCCTTGCTCTTGGATTGGGAGGATCAACATAGTAAAAATGGCAATTCTACCAAAAGTGATCTATAGATTCAATGCAATCCCCATCAAAATCCCATCAAAATTCTTCACAGATCTTGAGAAGACAATAATCAACTTTATATGGAAAAACAAAAGTGGTTTTTAAACAACAAGCTAAGAAAACCAGCTTACAAATCACAATCCAAGAGAAATTAGACAACAATGAGGACGGTAGGATAGACATACATCTAATCTACACAGGAAGTAGAAAAAGACAATATCTCCTGAGTAAATTGAAAGCATGAGTACTTTTGCGGGGAGGGTTGTATGGGAGAGGAAGAGCAGAGAGTGGAGCAGAGAGAAATGTAGAGCTCAATAAAAATCAATAAAAATATAGCACAGTAGTAACATTCATTATACATTATTATTAAAAAAGAAAGATATTCTAGAATGATAAAAACTCATTGTACGTATATCTGAAATCCTTAAAGTATTAATAAAATGTCACATCAAAAATGGATGTAGAAACATACAATAGGAGGAATGTAAATGCTTTGTAATGTGACTAATTATTTTAGTTGGTTATAAGACAGCACAAATCAATCCCATGGTCTATGTTATTGCTGTGTAATGCAAAAGAATGCAGTTAAGTCAGACCCACCTGTCTACTTCCTGTTGACTGCTCTATCATGTCTTCATATATATGCAGTTGTTGACCATATGGAAAATATGAGCTAAACTCTCCTATTTTCACCTTAAGTCCAAGACCATATGGGAAATTCCAAATATGAAAAATGTCATACTCTTCCTGAAGATTTTCTTTCTGGTTCATAATCACTCTGTCTCCAACTGGATTAGTGAAGTGTGTTTTCCTCAGAAAGGAGTGCAGCTGAAAGAGACACACCGTTCTATAGTGTGTGTGCTCTTCCTTGAATTCATAAAATCCATTTTATTTCATCTTAAAGGCAGTATTATTGAAGGTGTTCAGGGGAGAAATAACAGTAAAACATGTGGACAAATAAAATTATCATAATGTTCCTAGAATTTAAGTTCTTTCAGAAAAAAGTACCAAACAGAAACACAGACATATACGAAGATACAAAACACCAATATGAAAACACACACACATCATAAGAGAGACAGAGACATACAGTCAGAGATTCACTTCCATATAGACATACATAATGCATCTACATACATTTTATATAGACAGACACACAAATGCCAACACTCACACATGAAAACAATGATACAAACAGTGAAACATATGCACCAAAACAGACACACAAAAACAGAAAGCTGTGAAACACATAAAGAGGGCCACAAATAC
>NW_004949228.1:100243-101536 GCF_000317375.1 Microtus ochrogaster | reverse complement strand
ACCGCATTATATATGTCATAACTCTCATCACTAAAGGCCATGTCAAAAGTCTGAGCCTTTAGCCATTGCAATGAGGCATTAGATAAGCAATACTTCAGGGTCTTACACATAGAACCTGAGACTTTGCAGTTCAAGTTCATCCACTCCAGCCTGGCCAGAAATTCGTCTGTGTATTTGAGAGGGTTCAATGTCTGGACAAATGTTTTAAAATTAGAAATCTCAGCATGATGGTGTGCAAAAGTTATTTTCCCATTGAATGAATCAAGTTGGAAGTCATTCTTAGTTGTAGTGCCATCCCACTGTGAGGTGGTGACCCATATTCTCTGTAAACCTAGAGATTGCCACCTTCTAAAGGCCATAGCTAGAGAACTCTCTGGGTCACCATAAATGATAACCACATTTGTGGATGATGTCACTATTTGGTTATAATAAACTTCAACTCTTGACAAGAATAAATCCATCTTGACTGGGATCACACTCACAAAGGCAAAGCAGACTGTAATTTTTTCCATCTCTCCTCTTAATTGTGTGAGAAATTGAGTACCCTGATCATTGTCTGAGATGGCCAGTCCAATCCAGTTCCAGTTGAAGTAAAGCATCAAAGATAGCATGGCCAGGGCTAAAGATCTGTCTTTGACAGCCATCTGATGCAGAGAAGGAAATTGTTCACGATTGCTCAGAGTGGGATGGAAAGGTCCATAGGTAATCTGAAGGACCTACAACACAGGGAGCAGCATGAGGCAGCACATGTACATAAGAACTTGTAAAGGCATTTTAGGTCAAGCGTTTTTTAGAAAACTCCTTATCTGTTAGTTCTTCCCTCATCTCAATTTCAAAAAGGGAAATGAGGCCCCAACACAAATGAATAAAACCTTGAACGACATTGTTTAACACAAATTTGACAGTAGTATCCTCCTCATAATCTTCTTAGCTTCTATGATTATAAGAGTAGAGTTAGAATTTCTTGCAAAGTTACAACACAAAATCTCACCTGTTGAGGTTTAAGGAGGTTGAATATGATCCCAGTCTTCATAGATTTTCCCAAATTTGGTCCTGTAAGGACCACGATACACATAGTCTGTTTATGACAGATATAATTAGGGGGCAAATCACGAACATCTTCAATAAAGTGAAAGTGACTATCTATTTGTGTCCTAGTTGCACAACCACCCTCTGGACATCTAAATACGAATGATGAATTTGGTAGAACATCAGGGTTCCTGTTGACTTCATCCATGGAAAAAGCTAAGGCCAGTAAAAACTGGAAGTATTTAGTTGTTGTTCTGTAAAAGG
>NW_004949228.1:97609-100008 GCF_000317375.1 Microtus ochrogaster | reverse complement strand
ATCAGCACCTTTTAAAGAGTGTGTTTTCAATTTCTTGTTTTTGAGTGCTTACTCTAAAGATAAAGACAATGGCAGAGGCTTTAACCAAACAATAAACTTATTCATATATTCATTTTTAAATCATTGATCAACGTGAAAAATTCAAGAGACATGTGAGCCTATGAGTTTATCATATTTTCTCACAAATTAACTGAATTTGATAAAACTGTCAAATAATGCCTGTTGAGTGTACTATAGTATGGGAAACATTTGGCTGTTATGCTTTCAATTCTTTATAATGAGTGGGCATTATAGTTAACATATGCCCTTGATCTTTGTGTTATTCTGTAGATATAGGAGTGGCAGGTCACTTCCCCCCACCTGGCTAGCTTTACCAAAAATAATTACACAAAAACTGTATTCTTTTAAACCCTGCCTGCCCCATTAGTTCTAGCCTCTTATTGGGTAATTCTCACATCTTGATTAACCCATTTCTAATAATCTGTGTAGCACCATGAGGTAGTGGCCTACCGGGAAGGATGTTAATCTGTGTCCATTGTGGAGAGGAGAGCTATAGAGTCTGCTTGACTCAGCTTTCTTTTCCCAGAATTCTGTTCTTTCTACTCCGCCTATCTAAGTTCTGATTTATCAGGCCAAGCAGTTTTCTTTATTAATCAACCAATGAAATAACATGTAGACAGATGACCCTCCTCCATCATTATTCTTTTTATCTAATTTATCTAATGGAGGTGTAAAATCTCTTTTTAAGATTTATATTTAAATGAATATAAATACAAAAGGTGTATTTTGTAAAGCTGTATGTATGTGTTCACCATGTATATAGACAGTATTAATGTTAATGTGGGTAATTAATAGAGAATGGATTCCAAGGTTTTGAACAACAATTTGCTACAGATTAGACTGGCCTCAAAAGTACAAAGATACACCAGCTCCAGGTTCTTATTGCAGAGATTAAGGCCATGTACTATCTTCTAAGTACTCTTCACCTAATTTATGTTTACACAGAATGTCATATATCCTCACTGGAGACTTCTGACAAATTGATTTTTATACTACAAAACTCCTTTGACTACATTTCCAGTTACATTAACACAACAAAGCATCCTACATAAATTTGTATACTCCTGTTTAACATATTTGTAAAATAGAAGATGATAACGAATAAAATCTGAGGAAAATGTTTATGAGGCTTTCTGTAATAAAAGTGGGTAATAAGCAAGTTGGGAGTGAATAATACCAATTTGTATTTATTTTTTTTTGGGGGAAGAGGAGTAACTTCTGTCTCTTCCTAATCATTTCATATAATTTTACCAATGAACATTAATCATACGTCATTCTAAATAATTCACTCAGAGTAAAATGAACCAATTTCCCACTTAGATATTGTACTACTATAATTTCTTTATGTTTTAACATATACATTTTCAATATAAAAATAATTTTTGAACATTTTTATTACCACAAAGAAAAAGTGTTATTGATAATTTTAGTAACACACAACAGGAATTTGAGACTAAATCTTGTGAAGCCCAAACACAAATTCCTTTCTCCCAAACATTAAGAAACAAATCCCTTGAGAAGTTATAGTATCCCAGTGCACTAAATTTCTGCATTTGATAACAACTATTAACAATATGAAAAATTAAAATGTGTGTAGTCCCAACATTCGTAAAATAAAGAGTTATAACTAGCAAAATTACTGAAAGCAAATCCTATTATGAGAGATGTTTTTCAATAAGGTCCTCTAAGCTCCATAGTATATGTGATCTTGTCATTACAGACATTATTGGGGGGGTCTTTATTTTGTTCAGATAAAATGAATGAGGCTGTGTAATTGTGACACAATATTGTAGCACTCCTGCTGGTAATCGAAATACTGGTCACATATTTGGTAAAAGATCAGGGTTCTTGTTCCTTAAAAGGCAACAGTGTTTATTATGGACATAGATCTACATATGATTATTTGTAGGAAAAAGAAGGATTATCCCATACTGGACAATATTCCCAACCTCCCTCAATAATTGAAGCAAATGTCCTGTGTTGTGAGTTTGGAATGACATAAGTTGCTGGAAGGTTAAAAATACTTTAAAAGTTCATGAAAGTAAGTCTCCCATAAATAAGATGAGCCATTTGCAACTTTCACAGAAAAGGCCATGCATCTCTGGATTTTTAGTGCTTTCACAGTGGATAAATAACAGATACAGGCTTTGGTGATACAGAAAACCTCATCAGATATTCAGTTTGAAATAATTGAGCAATATTAAAAGTACACATGATGCATTAGCCAAGATTCAGGTAAGTTTTATGAAACAAACTTAACTGGATGATGCATTCAAGGAATGACAGGTGAGTGCACAGTAGTCTCTTGGGGGTAATGTTTGGTTCCTGTACTAATAATT
>NW_004949228.1:94068-95015 GCF_000317375.1 Microtus ochrogaster | reverse complement strand
TACTTCCTTCAAACAATAAATAATAAATAGAAGATAAGGCAAATATTTTTTCTATAACATAATCTCCCTCATATCTCCCTCCATGAGCATTAGTTTTCATAGATCAATTAGTCATTTGACAATTTTTTTCCTGCTTTATCTGTAATTTACTACAGTTTTTTTTCTCATTTTAGATTCTGTAGTGGTTGTGAATATGTCTTGTGAAAACCTGCAAAGGAAAGAGATACTGTGAGTGACCATGTGCTCAATGCATATTTTGTTTTCTTTTGCCTGAATTTAAGCAAGCTTTTTAAAAATTTACATATTGACCAAGATAGAATTTGCTCAGGACCAACATCTGGAAACATTCCAGGTTAGTTACTCATAAATTTTTCTTATAACATTTTCCAACTCAACTGTTGTGATTGCCTTCTAGAACCTGCATTGCCATTGTGAGGGTACATTGATGAGTGTGATCAGAAGAGTCTCTTTCAGTGAATGGATAGGACTGCAGTAAAAGAAGAACAAAAATAGGGCATGAAGTCACAAAAATTTGATCTTATTTCCACATTTATCTAAAGTCAGAAAGTTGAAACATACCTCTATTCCTTCAAGGTTATTGTGTTTCTACCTCAAACAAAAGTCCCATGTAGATTTAGATCAGTGAGTTCTGCTTTCTCAAGGTTATTCTCAACATGTATTGTTAATAGGCAGTCAGGTATTTCAGGAATAGAGAGTAGATATGCTTCTACCTCAAACAAAAGCCTCAAGATCCAACTAAGGTTCCCTTTCCTTTAAAGAGGTATCATTGAATTCCAACCAGGGAGTAGTTTGCCTATAGAATGTTTTGAGCTAGGGTGTAAGCAAGGCTTGCTTTGTTCTAGCAGCAGAATATTTAAATATGGATATAACCAAAGAACTTCAACTGTTCTATTCATTCTCTTGTACCATGATAATACAGTTTTTTT
>NW_004949228.1:87855-89478 GCF_000317375.1 Microtus ochrogaster | reverse complement strand
CTTAGTCTGGGCTTTCATCCATGGTCTCTTAGTGTCTTGTCTGCAGTCTGTCTGTCCAGGACCTTCATTCTTTCATGTCTGACTTTATATGTTACTTGAACTTTTTCCTTTGACACTATGAACATTCTTTCTTTGTTTGTATGTTTTGTGTTTCAATTATTACATGACAAGGGTACTTTTTTGTCAAGTCTATTGTTGTTCTGTATATTTCTTGAGCCTTCATAGGGATATCCTTCTTTAGGTTGAAAAAGTTTTCTTCTATGATTTTGTTGAATATATTTTCTGTGCCTTTGAGCTGGAGCTCTCAGTCTTTTATCTCTATTATTCTTATGTTTGGTCTTTTTATGGTGTCCCATATTTCCTGGCTGTTCTGTGGTAAGAATTTATTGGATTTAATGTTTTATTTGACCAGTGATTCTATTTGCTCAATAGTATCTTCAAAACATGAGATTATCTTTTCCATCTCATGTATTTTGTTGGTTATACTTGCTTCTGTTTTTTCTGTTCATTTACCCAGATTTCCCATGTCCAGAATTTCTTTGGTTCATGTTTCCTTTATTGCTTGTATTTCAATCTTCAAGTCTTGAACTTATGAGCTGCGTGCTTCTCCTGTTACTTTTTATTGGTTTTTTTTGAATGATTTCTTTTTTAGAATTTTATTTATTTTTATTTTTTATTATTATTTATTTATTTATTAAAGATTTCTGTCTCTTCCCTGCCATTGCCTCCCATATCTCTCCCCCTCCCCTAATCAACTCCCCCTCTCTCATCAGCCAGAAGAGCAGACCAGGTTCCCTGCCCTGTGGGGAGTCCAAGGACCTCCCACCTCTTTCCAGGTCTAGTAAGGTGAACATCCAAAGAGCCTAGGCTCCCACAAAGCCAGTATGTGCACTAGGATCAAAGCCCAGTGCAATTGTTCTTGACTTCTCAGCAGTCCTCATTTTCTGCTATTTGAACGATTTCTTGATTTTTTGTCTTTTCCACCATTTTAAGGGAACTTTTTATCTCCTCTTTAAAGTTCTCCTTCATCATCATAAAGTTATCTTTAAAATCATATTCTTCTCCTGTTTTTGTTTGGCATGATAAAGTCTTTCTGTATCACTGAGTTCTGATGTCCCATGTTGCTTTTTAGGCTTTTTGATAAATTTTTCTATTGGCCCCTACAAATCTCTTACTCCAGTTGGTCCAAGCAGTGTCTTTGTATGTTATTCCAATCCTTGGTGTGGCTGTCTGTGTCTTTTGAAACTGTTCTTAGTCTGCTCTGTACTGTTGTTCTCTGAGTCTCAGGTAGCCACGGCGTTCTCTCTTGGGCCTGTTCTCTTGGTCCACTCTGTGCAATCACAATTTGTGCTTAATTGTTCCTTTCTTGGTCCTCTGTGTCTAGTAGCAGGCTGTGTTTCAGACTTCCACTGAGGTTGTGGTGGGGTAATAGGAAGTTTTCGGGTGGAGTGGGATTTGTAGGTTTCAGGTTCTGATGGATGGGATGGGGTATTTGAGCAGCCCACCTGCAGGAACTTTTCCTGATGGCTGGCTAGAGAAGCTGATGCAGGTGGGAGGGTCTGTGCCAGTGCAGCCTGGAGGCATAGACAGGTGGGTGGTGATGGGATTGAGACAAGAAGGCTT
>NW_004949228.1:74498-86690 GCF_000317375.1 Microtus ochrogaster | reverse complement strand
GAAAAGGAAATCTAAGTTTATAAGAATTGTTTCCTTCACATTTCTTCCTGCAAGCCACAGAAAATAGTATGGAAGATGATATACAGTATATTAAAGCCAGGCTGGATGGAGGACACCAAAGAAAAAAAGGCCTTCTATATAAACAGGATTGAAAGACGAAGAAATCACAGCAGGCACAGTTCTTACATGTGTGTTTCTCAGTGGCGGTTACATACCTGAAAGTATAAATAAACACAGGCTTCATCCTTAATCCTGAAATAAAATCCAGTTTATAATCACTGACTAATGATAATTACCTTTCCTCCTAAAAGTCTCAATAAAGAATTTGAATGCCCAGAAAGATATGTGAGCAGAAAATTCACTCAACCTAATTCTTGCATGTCCTTGTCTCCCAGTGTTGTGTCAGAGTTTCCCCCTTGTCTCTAATTGTTAGCTTGTCATAACATATGTATTAACCAATACATACATTATGTATATGTGTGTGTATGTATATATATAGTACATATGTATAACAATACCCTCTTTTTAACCTACTGATACTTTGAATATTTATTATAGGTTTCAGGTTAAATTTTATGGGATTCATGAGTGTGCATATGCGTGGGACTTATTCGCATTGATTCTCTTTAGATATTTCCTCATGTTTCTAATTTTGACCTAACATAATTTGTTAGGTTTTCTTAATCTTAGTATTAATTTTTTACTTTCCCATAGAAAACTATTTTGCAGTGAGAGATAGAAGCGGTGGATAAAATAACATAAAGTGGTTATGGGAAGGAGTATGGAATACTAAAGGAATAAAGGCAGGAGAAACCATAATCAGGGACTATTATATGGGAAAAATATTTTTAATGAAGGGGAAAAAATAAACCAGTGTTCCATTTCAGTGATTTATAAATTCAATTCTAAAATTTGTTTTAACTTCAATTAGGAGTATGTTAGTTTTTTGAGTGTGTTATTATGTGCACCTCGGAATGTAGGTGTTGTTGGAAGTCAGAAGAGTGCAACTCTTTCATTAGAGCTATTGTTATAGGGACTGCAAGTTGTGGGGAATGGATAGTGAACTCATTTCCTCAGAAAAAGCACACATGAATTTAAATGCAGAGAAACATTTCATCTTCCTCAATATCCATTATATCTATTTATCATACATTTCTCTCTCTCCTAAATTCGACTCCTCTAACTCCTAGGATGCAATGGTATTCACTTTTCTTGCTCCAAAAATGAGCTTATTAGTTTTACCCTTTGATAGCGATATTTCACTCTACTAAAGATTTCTGTTTTCATTTGCATTCGAAGTTCCACATTCACTCCTCTATCAGTAGAATTGCTGAGCGTTAATTTTAATGTAGCCGGGGAATTGAGGAATAAAGGAATACATCTCTGTACACTAATTGTAAAAAATTGAATTGAATATTATAAAATAATTGGCTGTGCGGATGACTATAGATCACAGTGTACAGAAAAGTAGTGTACATGACACTGCTGTGCCTCCTCATTAGAAGAAATGATGAGAATCATTAGCTATTCATACAGTTTGTATTGTATTGTATTTGGTGGTTCTGTGCCAGTACTGTAGTTGTCAGATACAATTTATGAAATGTGTGTTCAGGAAGGTGTTTTCTCCCTTAACTTTTGAAGTGAATTTCTCTCTGGTCTTAACAAAATTATGTAGCACTTGGGGATGAAAATGCATCCCAGTAGGCCTGCACTGGAAGCCAAGATGGACAAGACCTCCACAACCACCATTATCTTGCCCTTGGTGCTATGGTAGACAGGAAGGAAGGATATCCAGACACCGCAAAACAACAGCATGCTGAAGGTCAGCAACTTGGCTTCATTGAATGTGTCAGGGAGATTCCTGGCTAAGAAAGCAACACTGAAGCTCACTAATGCAAGGGAGCCATGGTATCCCAGGACACAGTAAAATGCAGTAACTGAGCCCTTGTTGCACACAATAATGATTTGGCCATGCTCAGATGTTTTATTGACATCTTTGTCAATAAAAGGAGGAGAAAATTGCAGCCAGATTGTAAAAAGAATAATTTGGATGAGCGTACAGATGGCAATGATGTAGTTGGGAACACCAGAAACCAGAAAATACCTCATCCTTGTTCCAGGTGTTGTGACTTTGAAAGCAAGCAGCACAGTCACTGTTTTGGCCAACACAGTTGAAACAGCCAGAGTAAATACAATTCCAAATGTAATATGTTGCAGAACACAGGTAGCTGAGTTGGGATGCCCAATGAAAAGCAAGGGACACAGGAAACAGAAGATGAGTGAAATTAGCAAAATGTAGCTGAGATTCTGGTTGTTGGCCTTCACAATGGGAGTGTCATGATGCTTCACAAATATCCCAAGAACCACAGTTGTGAATGCAGAGAAGAACAAGGCCATTAAGGTAAGAACCATCCCTAAGGTGTCTTTGTAGTTCAGTAAGACCACAGCTTTTGGAATACATTGGTTCTGTTCTCTGTTGGCATACTGGTTCTCTGGACACCTCACACATTTATCCACATCTTCTGGAGAGAGAAAAGCATGATTACTACAACTAACTACAACTACTGCCTTTTATTGACAGAATATTTCAATTCAGTGTGTTGTGTTGTGTTACAAGCAGCCGGGCTACGTCCCCAGCACCCGGCCGCCCACATGGCTAGCTTTACCCGAAATAATTACACGGAAACTGTATTCTTTTAAACACTGCCTGACCCATTAGTTTCAGTTTCTTATTGGCTAGCTCTTACATATTGATCTAACCCATTTCTATTAATCTGTAATGAAGCTGGCTTACCAGGAATGATCTTAACCTGCCTCCGCCTGGAGTGGGACAATCATGGCAACTCATTGACTCAGCTTTTTCTCCCAGAATTCTGTTCTGTTTACTGCACCTACCTAAGGGTTGGCCTATCAAATGGGTCTAGGCAGTTTCTTTATTAATAAGAAATACTCCTACATCAGTGTTGAGTAAACATTGTGATATCTGAGTCCTTTGTTGATGCTGTAACTGAGAGACACTGCTGCATAGCAATACTTTCATTTCTTAATATTCATTATAAATATGGGAAATGAAGTATAATAATATGTTCTCTATTTAACTTTGTCTTGGTGATAACATTCTATATTATGAGAAAACACAGATATTTTCAGTTCTTTCTGAATGCTATGATGAATCAACTGGAACTACTGAGTTTTCAGATATTAAAATGATTAATCACTGTATTGCACAGAGTGTATTTAATATCTCAGATCCCGTGGATAGATGATTTTTTATTACTTTTTTTTATTGAGAAAAGGAAAAAAAAGTTTCCCCCTCCTCCCAGCCTCCACTTCCCTCCCCCTCCTCCCACCCTTCTCCCCCTCCCTCTCCAGTCCAAAGAGCAGTCAGGGTTCCCTGCCCTGTGGGAAGTCCAAGGTCCTCCCCCCTTCGTCCATGTCTAGGAAGGTGAACATCCAAACTGGCTAGGCTCCCACAAAGCCAGAACATGAAGTAGGATCAAAACCCTGTGCCATTGTCCTTGGCTTCTCATCAGCCCTCATTGTTCTCCATGTTCAGAGAGTCCGGTTTTATCCCATGGTTTGATGTCTTTCTTTTTTATGAATCATTTCCCTGAAATAGATGGAGATCATGTCTTCTATAGGACAAGTTATGTGATACATTTTCTTGTATGAATTCACCAGCCAAAACACACTGACATATACGAAACAGGAAACAGAATCTGTAGGGAACAAAATACTCAGATCAAGTTGTCAACTAAAAGGAGATTGAGTTGTCCAAGAGGACAATGGGCAGGGAAAAAGAATCAAACACAGGAGGTAGAGAATGAATAGGGGTAAGTCAACAAGGGAGGAGGGAACAGGATTTGATCAGGGAGTACATAGCACCGCCTCTGGTTAGAGGACACAGGTGTGGCCTGTAGGAAAATAGCAGTTTATAAAGGTAAAAGCAGAACCCTCTGATAGGACAAATAATTTAATTTTGATTGAACAGGTTAATTTGGACAGTCATAAAACACTTTTTTGTTCAATAGACTTCAATAAAATTTAATTGGATGTCCTATAGTTTGGGGGCTAAGTCCATTATTATCATCCTGGGACATACTGTCATGGAGAAAGACATGGTGCAGGAGAGGGAGCTGAGTATTCTATATCTTTGATTCATAGGCAATGGAAAGTAAATGATCTTTCTGTGAATGGCCTTCCCTCTGAAGGTAGAAAAAGCTTAGAGATCACCAAATAGATTGGATCAAAAAAAATCCCCTTTTCATATAATAATCAAAACAAAAAAAACCCATACTGAATAAAGGGAGAACATTAAGAGCTGCAGAGGAAGAAGGTCAAGTAACATAAATAGGTAAACCTATCAGAATTACACCTGACTTCTCAAAGGAAACCACGTAAAGCAGAAGATCTTGGATAGATGTGATGCAGACCTTAACATACCATGGATGCAAGCCCAGACTACTATACCCAGTACAGCTTTCTTTCACCATCGACGGAGAAAAAAAGACATTCCATGACAAAAAACTGATTTAAACAATACGTATCTACAAACCCAGCCTTACAGAAAGTAGTAGAAGGAAAACCTCAACCCAAAGAAGTCAAAAACACCCACAATAGCACAGACATCTGACAACCCTCCACCAACACAACTCAAAGAGGGGAAACACACAAACACTACCACCAAAAAAATAACCAGAGTTCACAACCACTGGTCATTAATATCGTTTAATAGAAATGGATTCGATTCACCAGTAAAAAGGCGCAGGTTAAGAGAATGGAAACGAAAGCAGGACCCAACATCCTACTGTTTACAAGAAACACACCTCAACCTCAAAGAGAGACACTACTTCAAGTAAAGGTTTGGGAAAAGATTTTCCAATCAAACAGATCTAGGAAACAAGTGCGTGTGACTATTCTAATATCGAACAAAATTCATTTCAAACTAAAATCAGACAGAAGAGATGGAGAAGGACACTTTATACTCATAACAGGAAAAAGTTATCAAGATAAAGTCTCAATCCTGAATATCTATGTCCCTAATATAAAAGCAGCCATATATGTAAAAGAAACATTACTAGAACTCATTTCACACATCAAACCCCACACACTAATAGCAGGAGATTTCAACACTCCTCTCTTACCAATACACCAGACAACCAAATAGAAACATAACAGAGAAATAAGAAAACTAACACATGTAATTAATCAAATGGACTTAAAAGACATCTATAGAACATTCCACACTTGGGTAGAATTCAGTCACAATGCTGTATGACTGTCAAAACTGTTTCTTTGAGAGAAGTCCAGCAAATTCAGACTTTCAAGGAATCAAAGATGTATGTCATGGTATGAAGCACAATTAGTAAAAACTTTGGGTCAGAAATTGGGTCTCAACCTGAAGATTGGAAAGAAAAACACCCAGTCATTGGCTCTTACTTTGACCTCAGTCTGAAATGGCAATCTTGCCTCTTGGAATCTGAGAAAGAGACTGTGTCTGAGAGCTGTCTCCACACCCCATTTTATATTTCCTTCTAGGTTTTGAATTAAAGGCATGCAACACTGGGATAAAAACATGCAACACCAGATTTCTATATAAACTAGGGTGGTTATCGGAATTAAAGGTGGTTGTTTTGTTTACCATAATCTCTTTTATAAAGCTGAAAAGTAAAACAGTTTTACCCTCAGATCTTCAGACAGTTTTTATTTATTAAAGTACAATTGAAATGCCTCTACACTTCCATTTTTTTTGTCAAAAAATAATAAAAAGAAGGCTATAATTAATATAAAAAACTTTATACAATAAGTACAATGAATATATATAATATATACAGGGAAGAAATATATCCACAATATGGAGTCCAGTTGCATTTGACATATTCTGTAGCTTATCTTGGTGAGTCCAAAGGCTTATAGCTAATTTACTTTCCATCAATGACTTACTTTTGCCACAAAGAAAGTAAACTCCATGTGGAGTTTCTTCAGTATCCATTATCTTCTCTGGAGTAGATTGCTCTGCTCTATTTTCTTAAACAGTTGATGATACTAATTTTCAAGGACTAGAAATTAGCATTATATTGTTAAATGAGCTGTATAGGTACAATACCTTGAACAAGATTCAAAATTCATGTATAATATGCTTTAACAAATTTAATCTCAAATTTGTATCAATATACAAAATTGGTATCAATATTCAAAATTTGTCTCCGATATACAAAAATAAAACAAATGTGAAATACAAAAAACTAACAGATCATGTCTGGGAAGTTTACATCTCCCTCTCTAGGGCTCACACTAAAGGCATATAGCACTAGAACTAACGGTATGCACCCCCTGATTTCTATATCATCTAGTGTAGTGACTGGGATTAAATGTGCATATGCCATTGTGGCTACTGGGATTAAAGGTGTATGTTACCATAATGTGGTCTGTAAGGCTGACTGGTGGGACTGTTTTACTCTTAGATCTTCAGACAGTCTTTATTTATTAAAATACAATTGAAATGCCACTATAATGGTTTAACAAGTTTTTAAAAATGAGTTTGTTAATAATCATAGAACAATAAGAATCAACTTAGGAAAGAAATATATTTTATTTCTTCAATTGTCTTTTGGTCCATTGATCAACTCAGTATGACTGAGAGAAGATAATCTATGTGATGTGAAGGATTTATCTCATTAGCAAACACTCACTGGTCTCATTAGAAACTTCATTTTGTGGGCAGGGTCTGCAATCAAAACAGCAGGCTGCCATTCCCTCCTGCCAGAATTTTCTGAATCCAGGACCACAATCAGCACTACACACAGAGGGCGGCATCTGTGAAAAATCAGACACATGCTGGTGTCGGGAGTTTTACCTACTTCTATAAATATATTTCATTATCATGTTGATATACCAATTAGCTAGTTTTATATACACCAAAGAGTTATCAGATTAATCTTAATACATTTTATAATACCAGGCATACAAATGTATGAAAATAAACTGATGTAAATTTGAGTAGCTTCCCATATCTAGAAATTTAGGAGGGAGAATGGTTTTTTTTATATGAACAAACAATATAGAGCTTTCAAAGTGTTTTTTTCTACTTAATTTTCATCACAGTGACACAAAGTACATTAAGAAGTCAGAGGGAACCTTAACTATAATATTTTTCTCTATTGAATTAGCATGCTGTTAAAATATTTAAGCATTTTATTAATGGGTAGTTGATATAGGACTACCCAGCCTACTGTGGGCAGTGCTGTCCGTAGTCAGGGCTGTGTGAGAATTCAGAGAAAACCGGTAAGCTATGTTCCTTCAGATTCTGTGATTTAGAAGCCGTCTCCTTATACCTGCCTGCCTTGTCATTTCTTTGCTGTAATTCATGATCCCAATCAAACCTCCTCTATAAGATTTTGGTCAATATTTAATCACAGCAATGTCACAGAAAACAAAGATGAACAAATATCTGAAATAGAGGGAATGTCTCATAAAAGTCAGATAGCACACATGAACTCTAAAAACAGCACTGCAAAGCCTGACATATTATAAAGAAAAATACAGCTAAATAGGCAGAGTGAGAAAGGGCATAACAGATATCTATTGAGCTGGAAAGAATGGTGTTTCCTGAGGCGTAAATGCTTTACAAATCCTCCACATATTTGAGGAACCTGAGCAAAAGTTTGATTTGAATTATTTGTTCTTTTGATGACTAATTTCTTGAGTTTTTTATATTTGGGATACCAGATCTCTGTCTGATGTGGGGTTTGTGAAGTTTTTTTTTGCCATTCTGTAGGCTGTTTTATATTATTGACAGTGTCCTTTGCTTTACAGAAGCTATACAGTGTCTGGCGGTCCCATTTATTAATTTTTTCTCTCAGTGTCTGTAGTGCTGGGGTTATATTTAGGACGTGATCTCCTTTGCCAATGTGTTCAAATGTACTTTCCACTTTCTCTTCTATAAAGTTTGGTGTGGCTGGCTTTGTGATGAGAGTCCATCTTACAACTGTTAGAATGGCAAAGATCAGAAACACTGATGACTACTTATGCTGGAGAGGTGTGGGGTAAAGGGAGCACTTTGGAATTGCTGGTGGGAATGCAAGATGGTACAACCCGTTTGGACACCAGTATGATGATTTCTCAGAAAAGTAGGAAATAAAACCTTCCCTAAATTCCAGTAATACTACTTTGGGGGTATTTATCCAAAGATGTTTATTGTGCCACAAGGATATATCATCAACTATGTCCATAGCAGCATTGTTTGTTATACCAGAACCTGGAAACAGCCTAAATGCCCCTTACCAAAAATGGATTTAAAAAAAGTAGTACATTTACACACTGGAGTACTACACAGCAGAAAAAGATAATGACATCTTAAAATTTTTAGGAAAATGGATGGAGCTAGAAAACATCATTTTGAGTGAGGTAACCCAGACACAGAAAGACAGTTATCATATGTACTCCCTTAGAAGTGGTTTTTAAACAAGAAGCTAAGAAAACCAGCTTACAAACCACAATCCCAGAGAACTTAGACAACAATGAGGATGGTAGGAGAGACATACATAGATCTAATCTACACAGGAAGTAGAAAAAGAAAATATCTCCTGAGTAAATTGAAAGCATGGGTACTTTTGTGGGGAGGGATGAACAGGAAAGGAAGAGCAGAAAGGGGAGCAGAGAAAAATGTAGAGCTCAATAAAATCAATCAAAACATAGCACAGTAGTAACAGTCATTATACATTATATATTAGAGGAAAAGAAAGATATTCTGGAATGATAAATATTGATTGTATGCATATCTGAAATTCTTAAAGTACTAATAAATTCTCACATTAAAATATATGTAGAATCATACAATAGGAGGAATGTAAATGCTTTGTAATGTGACTAATTAATTTTGGTTCATTATAAGATAGCACAAATCAATCCCATTGTCTATGTTATTGCTGTGTAATGCAAAAGAATGCAGTTAAGTCAGACCCACCTGTCTACTTCCTGTTGCATGCTCTATCATGTCTTCATATATATGCAGCTGTTGACCATATGGAAAATATGAGCTAAACTCTCCTATTTTCACCTTAAGTCCAAGACCATATGGGAAATTCCAAATCTGAAAAATGCCATAGTCTTCCTGAAGATTTTCTTTCTGGTTCATAATCATTCTGTCTCCAACTGGATTAGTGAAGCATGTTTTCCTCAGAAAGGAGTGCAGCTGAAAAAGATACACCATTCTATAGTGTGTGTGCCCTTTCTTGAATTCATAAAATGTATTTTATTTCATCGTAAAGGCAGTATTACTGAAGGTGTCCAGAGGAGAAATAACAGTAAATCATGTGGACAAATAAAGTTATCATAATGTTCCTAGAATTTAAGTTCTTTCAGAAAAAAGCACCAAACAGAATCACAGACATATACGCAGATACAAAACACCAATATGAAAACACATACACACCATAAGAAAGAGAGACGGAGACATACAGTCAGAGATTCACTTCCATATAGACATACATAATGCATCTATATACATTTCATACAGACATACACACAAATGCCAACACTTACACATGAAAACGATGATACACACAGTGAAACATATGCACCAAAACAAACACAAAAACAGAAAGCTGTGAAACACATAAAGAGGGCCACAAATACATGCACAAATTAAATTACAAATACACACAAGGAGACACTCACAGACAAAAACACCTACATAGAGAGCTATTGATATTGATGGATTTATGTTCATATACAAAGATAGATTGAGAGAAACAGACAGACAGACAAACAAAATCAAAGATATACATATGTTCAAGCAATATACAAAGTGAACCCAACACATATAAACATGCACTGAAGAAACACAGAAGTTATGCACAGAAACAAACTCCCATACAGAAAGACATTGGTACAAAAGAAATTTATTTTCAGTTCCTCAAACAGATAGATATGTGGATGTACAGAAACACACACACACACACATACACACACACACATTCACACACACACATACATATATACCCACTAACACAGATACAATAAGAGATACCTGGAAACACAAAAATGTGAAACCATGCACAAGAAGAACCATGCATTAATACTTATGTATACAAATGTATGTCTTAACTGAAGGATGACACTGTTTACTGTGTAATTACTTTCACTCAGGGTGAGAAATGAGGTCCCAAGTGCCTACAGTGTGAGCAGATTCAGTTTAGAACACTTATGAAAATCATCTCATAAACGGATTATCACATATTTGAAAATAAATATGCAAGGATTCATCTTCTCATTAGGAAGAGGATTAAGAAGGAAGGACTTGGGCTTACAGTTTTATAATAGCTGTGGTGATAGTCAGGTACTCTGTAAAAAAATCAGTGTATTTTTTTTACAAATTGTACCTTCCACACCATTACTTTTACATTAAGATTTATACCAGCATCCAGATTTACATCATTATGAAGAAAAATTTCCATAAATCTTTATATTGTATGAAATATTCCCTAATTTAGTAAATTGGGACATTTGACAGACATTTAAAGACATTGACATTGATGACATCAAATTTGATATTAAAGAGGAAACACTACCTTCAAGCAGTGAGCATAATGTTCTTTTCCATTATCCATGGGTTGATTATATACATGCTGAAGAAGCATTTCCTGGAGGGCATGGGCCACAGCATACACTGCATTATATATGTCAGAACTCTCATCACTAAAGGTCATGTCAAAAGTCTGAGCCTTTAGCCATTGCAATGAGGCATTGGATAAGCAGTTCTTCAGGGTCTTACACATAGAACCTGAGACTTTGCAGTTCAAGTTCATCCACTCCAGCCTGGCCAGGAATTCGTCTGTGTATTTGAGAGGGTTCAATGTCTGGACAAATGTTTTAAAATGAGAAACCTCAGCATGATGGTGTGCAAAAGTTATTTTTCCATTGAATGAATTAAGTGGGAAGTCATTCTTAGTTGTAGTGCCATCCCACTGTGAGGTGGTGACCCATATTCTCTGTAAACCTAGAGATTTCCACCTTCTAAAGGCCACAGCTAGAGAACTCTCTGGGTCACCATAAATGACAACTACATTTGGGGATGATGTCACTATTTGGTTATAATAAACTTCAACTCTTGTCAAGAATAAATGCATATTGACTGGGATCACACTCACAAAGGCAAAGCAGATTGTAATTTTTTCCATCTCTCCTCTTAATTGTGTGAGAAATTGAGTACCCTGATCATTGTCTGAGATGGCCAGTCCAATCCAGTTCCAGTTGAAGTAAAGCATCAAAGAGATCATGGCCAGGGCTAAATATGTGTCCTTGGCAGCCATCTGATACAGAAAGGGAAATTGTTCATGATTGCTCAGGATGGGATGGAAAGGTCCATAGGTAATCTGAAGGACCTACAACACAGGGAGCAGCATGAGGTAGCACATGTACAAAAGAACTGGTAAACATACTTTAGGTCAAGAATTCTTCCTTAAAAAACTCCTTATCTGTTAGTTCTTCCCTCATCTCAATTTCAAAAAAGGAAATGAGACCCTTCACAAATGAATAAAATTGTGAACGACACCGTTTAACATAAATTTGACAGTAGTATCCTACTCAGAATCTTCTTAGCAACTAGGATTATAAGAGCAGAGTTAGAATTTCTTGCAAAGTCACAACAAAAATCTCACCTGTTGAGGTTTGACGAGGTAGAGCATGGTCCCAACTATCACAGATGTTGCCAAATTTGGTCCTGTAAGCACCATGACACACATAGTCTGTTCATGACACATATAATTAGGGGGCAAATCATGAACTACTTCAGAAAAGTGAAAGTGACTATATAATGTTGTCCCAGTTGCACAACCATGCTCTGGACATTCAAATACAAATGATGAATTTGGTAGAAGATCAGGGTTTCTGTTGACTTCATCCATGGAAAAAGCTAAGGCCAGTAAAAACTGGAAGTTTTTAGTTGTTGTTCTGTAAAATGGTATGGTGATTAATATGGACAGAGATCTACAGATGATCCTGAGTAGTCAATAGATGGATTATTATTTGCTGTACCATATTCTCAACTGAAGGCGTAAGTCACAAACAATGCCACAGCAGTTTGGAATTATGATTAATAGGGTATTATTTATTTAAAGGGGAAAATACTTACAGATCACCGTCAGCCCTCTGCGCAACCAGGAAGGGAGTCTAGTCGCCGGCGGAGCAGGA
>NW_004949228.1:59201-67363 GCF_000317375.1 Microtus ochrogaster | reverse complement strand
TTACATTAACACAACAATAGCATCCTACATTAATTTGTATATGCCAGTTTAACATCTTTGTAAAATAGAAGATGATAAAGAATAAAATCTGAGTAAAATGCTTATGAGGCTTTCTGTAATATAAGTGGATAATAAGCAAGATGAGAGTGAATAATACCAATTTGTGTTTATTTTTTTTGGAAGAGCAGTAACTTCTGTCTCTTCCTAGTCATTTCATATAATCTGACCAATGAACATTAATCATACTTCTTCATTCTAAATAACTCACACAGAGTAAAATGAAGCTATTTCCCACTTAAATATTGTATTACTATGATTTCTTTATGTATTTACATATATATTTTCAAAATTATTTTTGAATATTTTTATTACCACACAGAAAAAGTGTCATTGAAAATTTTAGTAACACACAAGAGGCATTTGAGACTAGATCCTGTGAAGCCCAAACACCAATTCCTGTCTCCCAAACATTAAGAAACATAAATCCCTTGAGCAGTTATAGTTCCCAGTGCACTAAATTTCTGTGTTTGACAACAACTATTAACAATATGAAAAATTAAAATATGTGTAGTCTCCACATTGGTAAAATAAAGAGTTATAATTAGCAAAATTACTGAAAACAAATTTAAGAGATACATAGGAAATAAGTGTCAGAAAATAAACAATTTAGATACAAAGAGACAATACATTTGTTTTTAAAATAGTGGCAAAGATGTGCTAGTATGTAACTGCTCTCTTCCCTCTCTAATGTGTTGCTAACAATCACACACTAGGGCTGTCAATCAAGTAAGTGAAAATGAAAGAGTCAATCACACCTTTCAAAGAATGAAAGCATATATTTCACAGTTCATAATTCCTTTTTTAGCAAAACTAGAATGAGAAGTGAACTTTGAGATTAAAGGGCAGTGATTTTAATGTATGTAAATGAAGTATGGAGAAATAGGAACACATATGATGTTTACAATGGACTGGTCTCTTGCTTCCAATCTTGATGCAGTTTGAGGATAATGGAACCACATCAGATCATTCAAGAGAGTAACTGTATGTCTATGTGAAAACTCTTCACAGCTTGGTGTGTTACAAATATTAGTTGCCCTAGTACAAGCTTTAGAACCTACACATTGATGAATGTCCATCAATTATTGTAATCTATGGCATTTACTTAGGCCCACTTAGGATGATAATAACTGAAATAGAATGGGGTTTTATTTAATAAGTCATCTCCTGCTACAGTGTTGTATGTATATATATTTCTGATCTTGATTAAAGCATTCTGTCTGTATACCTCACCAAAAATGTAATGCATAATTAAAAAATACAGATTAATAGATAATCATATATAATAGTCAAAATTGCCCTCCCCCCTGTACAAGCCTAGTAAACATGATACTTTCACCTGCCTAGGCAGAGAGCGCAGAGCCACAAACATAGTCTCATCCACTTGCCTTCCAACTCTGAGTGGGCACACAAACACCCAGGCCCAAAAATACTGTTGAAATACTCCATAGCCAGAGTTTGTGCTGGAAGCTTGTGCATGGCCCAGGAAGCTGCACTTCAAATCTGCTCGGCTTTTACTACTTGCTATGGACCAAACCAGGAAATTCTTTCCCAAAGAAGCCATGCCTCTGCCTGCCTTTAGCAAACAGAGCCCATCCAAGAAAATGCCACTACAAAACCATGCTTAATGCTGTTCTTTTGTTTTTTTTTTTAAAGCATTTTCAGGTTTTACATAGATTTAGTCCACAACATTGCCAGATCAATTAATTATTGCAAGGAACTGCTTGTATCCCACTTCTGACACCAGGTGATGTGGGAATCCTATCTGTGTACTGTGATTACCATTAATGAATAAAGAAACTCCCTTGACCTGTTGATAGGTCAGAACTTAGGTACGAGGAGAAAATGGAACAGAATGTTGGGAGGAAGAAGGCAGAGTCAGAGGAACATCATGGAGCTGCTTCCACCAGAGACAGAGGCCTGGGGACTTTTCTGGAAAGCCACTGTCACATGGTGATACACAGATTATTGGAGACATGCTAAATTAATATGTAAGAGTTAGCAAATAAGAAGCTAAAGCTAATGGGTCAAGCGGTGATTTAAATAAAGATAGCCAGGTGACCAGGAACCACCAAACAGACTCCTTCCAATAATGTGAGTGTTTTGTGAGTGTGGGCCAATGCCCATCTTTCAGTGGATATGCCTATAGAGAATTTAGGAAATATAAGACAAGTCTTTTCTGTGAATGGTATTATGTCTTATTTAGTATTTGTGATGAGGTAAACAGGACTACTATTCTTCTATAGATATTATTGTACATTGAAAAATAAACATCTAAAAAGTGCATGACTCTGGTTCTCTGATGAGCTATTTGGACTGCCTACAATATGGATATAGAGAAAAGTGAAAGGCAGATTCTTTCATAGAAAGAATACTTCTACTTTTAATTTTTACATACTTTTAAGCTATTTTCCTGTTCAGAAAAGTTTTACTGCTGCCACAAGTGTCTTGAACATTGTGTAAACTTTCCTTGGGCAGTTGAACAGATGACTATTCACCACAGAGAAAGCATCAATGACAGAGAAGTCAATCATTTAACACAATCTTGCATTGGTTTATCAAATCTTTTTTTTTTTTTTTTTGGTTTTTCGAGACAGGGTTTCTCTGTGGCTTTGGAGCCTGTCCTGGAACTCCCTTGGTAGACCAGGCTGGCCTCGAACTCACAGAGATCCGCCTGCCTCTGCCTCCCGAGTGCTGGGATTACAGGCGTGCGCCACCACCGCCCGGCTTGGTTTATCAAATCTTTACCTGGGAACATGCTTGCCAACATAAGTCCATGTAGGAGATTTGCATATTGAATTCCCCAAGGCTCTCACTCTCTCTGTACTTGTTCATCATATCTCATATCTTTGATCTCCCCTTCTACATTACCCCAGCCTGCAAAGGGACACTTTTCCAGCTCTACCAAAAACCGCAATGGCAGCTAGTATTCCAGATTGGACACTCACATTTGAATGTCACCCACTTTCCATATACCCCAAATGTGATTGCCCATCCCCAAACCTCCAGACCAGAGTGCTTCAGTCCTTTAACACTGGAAGAGAGTCTCTACTCAACCAGAGAACATACAGGAATGTTAGAGGTTGACATTGATGGCCTAGCCCCATACAATCCCACAATTTGGTCCCCTACCATATTCTCAACCCATACCTCTATGAATCAAACAGCCCCAGCCTCAACATAGGGAAAGCCTCACTGCTGGACCATGGGCCAATATTGCCACCAGACATGCATCCTCCCACTTGAGTGGAGATACATTTAAAATCTTTAGGCAAAGTGTGAGATGACAAAGGAGGAAACATAAACAAAGGAATAAAGCATGTATCCAAAGATGAACTTGTAAACAAGCACCTAGGTCTATATTCACCACAAAGTCAGATTCCTAGACACCAGTGTTAGTGTTCTATCAGCAACAGCCAAGGGAATATGTCACTACCAAAGCCAGTTATTTTACTACAACAAGACTTGACATCCAGCACAACTGAAATATAACAAAAGACCTTAAAACCAACTTAATGAGTTTGATTGAGGACCTGTTGCAAGGTGGGGCCTGCTTTTTTGTCCCAGCCGCCTGGCTAGCTTCGCCCCAAAATAACCTCACAGAAATTGTATTAATTAAATCACTGCTTGTCCCATTATCTCTAGCCCCTTATTGGCTAACTCTCACAGCTTTATTTAACCAATTTCAATTAATATGTATATCGCCATGTGGCAGTGACTTATCAGAAAAAATTCTAACCAGTGTCTGTCTCAGGTGGAGAATCAATGGCATCTCCCTGACTCTGCATTTTTCCTCCCACAATTCAATTCTGTCTCCCTTCCTACCTAAGTTCTGCTCTATCACGAGATCCAAAGCAGTTTCTATATTAACCAGTGAAAGCAACACAAATACAGAAGGACCTCCTACACCAAGGAGTTTAATGAGAAAATGAATAAATACATGAAAGAAATTGAGGAAAGAACAACCCAAAAATGAAGTAAATGAAATAAATTCCCTAAAGAAAGCAAAGAACAATGGCAATGGGTTTTTGATCCTACTGCACGTACTGGCTTTGGGGGAACCTAGGAAGTTGGGATGCTCACCTTACTAGACCTGGATGGAGGTGGATGGTCCTTGGACTTACCACAGGTCAGGGAACCCTGATTGCTCTTTGGGCTGATGAGGTAGGGGGATTTGATTGGGGGAGGGGGAGGGAAATGGAAGGCGGTGGTGGGGAGGGGGCAGAAATCTTTAATAAATAAATAATAAAAAAAAGAAAGCAAAGAAAGCACAATCAGTTGAAAGAAATGAATAAAAATGTTTACCTAAAATAGGAAGTATTAACTATAAATAAGAAAAAAGCTAGGGAATTGTGCAAAAGGAAAGTCTAGCAAACAAAAACTACAGACACAATGATCTCCAATAAAATACAAGATATAAAAAATAGAAACAATTATCAAAGGAGATGTTAAATATAAAAACATCATTGACATGGAGCATCCAAGAATTCTGAAATGTTTTGTAGAGATCAAATAGAAGAATAATAGAAATAGAAGTATGAGAAGAATCTCATCACAAATTCCCAGAAAATATCTTTTATATTATAGAAGAAATTTTTCATAAACTAGAAAAGGTGAACCAAAAAAAGGTACAAAAATTTACAAAATACTTAACAGATTGGAACAGAAAACAAATGCCTTCACAAAATAGTAATTAAATTGTTAAATAAACAGAACAAAAACACTATTAAATGCTACAAGGTAGAAACATCAAGTAACATATAAATGTAGACTTATCTGAATTTCACCGGAATTTCCAATGATGAGTATAAAAGACAGAATGGTGTGTTCAATTTACCTGTAGACGCCAAGAGAGCACAGATTTCAACCCATACTACTATACCATACAAATATTCAATCCTCAGTGACTGAGAAAAGATATTCTTGATATATAAATTTAAACAGTGTCTATCCACAAATAGAGAACTACAGAAGGTACCACAAGGAGAATTCAAACCTGAGAGGTTAATTACATGAACGAAAACACAGGAAATAAAGAGCCACTTCCTAGGAAAGCAGGAACAGGAAACATCCACACAAACCACCACCACCAAGACCACCACTGCTGCCATCAACAATAAAAATAATAAAACAAATATTTAAAAATCACTGGAAATTGATATTAAGTGGTATTGGCTCCAAAATAAAAAGATACAGACTAAAAGAATGAATGTCAAAGAAGTTCATCCTTCTGGAAATGATAAACATGCCTCCAAAACAAAGATCGTTATATCTCAAAGTTAATGAATTAAAAAAAAGGTTTTCATGAAAATTCCCTAGGAAACAAGATAGTGCAGCTTTTTTATTTAACATCTAAAAAAATATAATTTAAACCTCAAATTAATACAAGAAAATGATAAAAGTTACTGCATTTTTATTATAGTAGACATCCCCAAAATAATTTGACTCTGAAAGAAAATTTCAATGAATTTCCCTTTTGAATATCAGTGTAAAATACTTAAAAAAATAATAGACTGAATCCAAGAATACATCTCAAAGATAAAGACCAACTAGTCTTTATCCCAGAATTTGGTGGGTGGTTCGACACATGATAATCAGCCTATATAATTCACCATATAAGGAAATTGAAAGAAAAATACATAATAATCTCATAAGATGCTAAAATTCCTTTGACAAATTCCAACAGACTTTCATGACAATAGTCTTTGGGAAAGTATGGATTCAGGGAATATACCTCAACATAATAAAGCTATTTACAGCTCTCCTGGGACCAACATAACAATAATAGGAAAAAAACCTCAAAATTTTTCTATTAAAATCGGGACCAAGTCAAGGTTGTCTATGTTCTCTATGTCTATTCAACATATTATTTGAACTTTTAGTAAGATCATTAAGACTGTCAAAGAATATCAAAAAGCTACAAATTGAAAAGAAGGAATCTAAAATATAGATATATGCAGAATATATGAGACAATATATAAGTGATTCAGAAAATTATAGCACAGAGTCACTACAGCTGAATCACTCCTAAAGTGGTGGGATACAATATTAGGTAAAAAAAAAAAAAAGCCATCCGATTTAGTAATGACAAAGAGATGATAAAAAAATCAGTTGAACAACACCCTTCATAATAACCAGAAATGATGTAAAATAGCTCTATGTTCCTATATAAAGTAAGTGAAATATTTTATATTGTATATTTTGATTATGTTCAAACTATCATATTCCCAAGAGTGATGATAAAGTTTGTGCTGAGTTGGAGGGTGTAGCTAGCTACTATTTGACCTGTAGTAGTAGGAGCGGCAGGGCTGCGGCCCCGGCACCCCGGCAGCCTGGCTAGCTTATGCCTCAAAATAACAACACACAAACTGTATTCTTTTAAACACTGCCTGGCCCATTAGTTTCAGCCTCTTAACCCATTTCTAATAATCTATGTAGCACCACGAGGTGTGCTTACCAGGAAAGATTCAGCATGTCTGATCTGGTGGCTGGCTGCATTGCTGTCTGCCTCAGAGAGCAGAGCTATCGTGTCTGCTCGGGAGAGGGGAGCATGGCGCCTCTGCTCCAGAGAGCAGAGCTGTCGAGTCTGAGTCACTTCCTCTTCCTCCCAGCATTCTGTTCTGTTTACTCCACCCACCTATGTTTTAACCTATCAGGGCCAAGGCTGTTTATTTAACCAATGACCTTCATCCATCATTGACCAAAATAAACCACAGAAATTTTGCAGGAGAGAGGACAGATACTCACAGGAAGTAATAGTGGGACACCAGAGAGGAATTTGACTCTTTTGGATGAAGAGAAGAGAGCTATGTGGGCATTTGTTGCTTTTGGGCTACCACTCTGATTGTTCGGGCTCTTAGGTTGATAGCTGACTCCTGAATTTTTATTGATAAAAATATTTAGCTAAAAATATCATCTGGCATTCAACTCTGGGCACAAAATCAAGAGTAAGCCAGTCACCCTGGGCTTTGCAGCTACTTTAGTGACTGCCTCTACAGCTGGCTTTTCCTCCCTTGCTTTCAGTCCTCAAAATAAGTCTGTCATCTTCCTTTTCCAGTCTCTTACAAGAGTTCCTAGCTGTTGCCAATTCCCAGAGACCAAACACCACAGGCCTTAAAGTTCACTAAAGGCCATGTCAAAAGTCTGTACCATTAGTCATTCCAATGAGGAGTTGAGTGAGAACTTCTTCAGTGTCTGACACTTAGAAGCTGATACTTCTGAACTTCATCTACCTAGTTTGCCAGGTATTCATCTGAGTATTTGAGATTGGGCCAAGTAAGGTCAAAATTTAAAAAGCATAAATCTCAGCAGGTAGGTTTGCTACAGTTAACACCCCAAGGGTTGAGTCAGTTGTGAAGTCTCTATTTCTTATAGAGACATCAATCTTCTGTGAGGTGGGACCCATATTCTTTGTATACCTAGTGATTCTCACATTCTACAGCACACGGATAGAGAACTGTCTGTGTGACCATGAATGAAAAGTAAATTGTGGATGACATCATGATTTCGTTATCATATCTTTCAGGTCTTGACAAGTATAATTGCATGTTGACTGTGATCATATTTATAAAGTCAAAACAGACTGTATATTTAATATAACTTTTTTTTCAATTATGAGAGAAATTGAGCACCATCTTCATTGTCTGAGATGGGCCCCCAACCCAGTTCTAGTTCAAGTGAAGCATGAAAGGAATCATGGCCAGTACGAAAGATGCATCATTGTGGGCCATCGGATACAGAGAGAGAAACTGAACACTATCACTTAGGATAGGGTGGAAAGGTGCATAGATAAGCTGAATCAATGACCTGCAGTGCATGGGTAAGCTGAATGAACACAGGGAGCAGCTAGAGTAGCATGCACTCCTAAGAACTTAAAGACACTGTTCTGCCAACTGTTCTAGAAAACCCCCTCACTTGTTAATCTTTTCTCATCTCTGTTACATACAAGGAAATGTAAAAGCCCCATCAAGTCTCTGAATAGTATCCTATATTTTGACATCCATATGTGGCCATTATCTTCCTCATACTTTTCTTAGCACCTGGGAATAGTACAAATGAAGACAAGGATTTCTTTCCGGAAACAGCCTAGATGTCCTTCAATGGAA
>NW_004949228.1:46937-58226 GCF_000317375.1 Microtus ochrogaster | reverse complement strand
TGTTCACCTTCCTGAACATGGACAGAGCGGGGAGGATCTTGGACTTTCCACAGGGCAGGGAACCCTGACTGCTCTTTGAACTGGAGAGAGAGGGGCAGAGGAGTTGGGGGAGGGGGAGAAAGGCAGGAGGAGGGGGAGGGAAATGGGAGGCTGGGAGGAGGCTGAAACTTTTTTTTCCTCAATAAAAAATTAATAAAAAATCCAAAAATACTCACCTGCTGAGATTTGTAGAGACCTGTGATGAATCCTATTATGACAGATGTTGTTCAATAAGGTCTTCTAAGTGCCATAGTACACCTGATCTTGTCGTTACAGACATAATTGGGGGGGGGTTCTTTATTTGTTCGGATCAAATGAATGAGGCTGTGTAATTGTCACCTAATATTATAACACTTCTGATGGTAAATAAAATACTAGTGACATAGTTGGTAAAATATCAGGGTTCTTGCTATGTCACCAATGCAAAAATTCAAGAACAGAGAAAACTGGCAGTTTTGAGTTTGTGTTCTATAAAAGGCAACAGTGTTTATTATGGACAGAGATCTAGATATGATTATTTGTAATAAAAGGAAGGATTATCCCATACTGGACAATATTCCCAACCTCCCTCAATAATTGAAGCAAATGTCCCAAGTTGTGGGTTTGGAATGACATAAGGTACTGGAAGGTTAAAAACACTTTAAAAGTTCATGAAAGTAAATCTAACATAAATAAGATGAGCCATTTGCAACTTTCACAGAAAAGGCCATGCAGCTCTGGTTTTTTAGTGTTTGCACAATGGATAAATAAAAGGTACAGGCTTGGGTGATACAGAAAACCTGATCAGATATTCAGTTTGAAATAATTGAGCAATATTAAAAGTACACATGATGCATTAGCCAAGATTCAGGTAAGTTTTATGAAACAAACTTAACTGGATGATGCATTCAAGGAATGACAGGTGAGTGCACAGTAGTCTCTTGGGGGTAATGTTTGGTTCCTGTACTTATAATTCTTTCATATTTAGTGGACAATATAGTTAATATATTACCTCATGTCTACCATCACTATGTTGTATTTTTTTCTTTCTGGTTTATCGATTAAAGACACAGAATGTTCTTTAAATATTTAATTTTTAATACATTTATCTATCAGACTACGTTTGGTAAATAAATTGTTTTGTGTGTATGGAAATGAGAAACACTCATATAGACAATAAAAGGGAATGCATTTCACAATTTTCAGTAAAACTGGTTTTTATTTGCCACTGGCCTTGAATGCATAATAATACACCTACTCCATTTCATAAATGCAGAGATTAAGGGCCTAAACCACAATATTGTCCAAATATTTAATGCTTACATAGGTATGTTCGATGTAATTGTACCTGGTATATCTGAGCAACTCAAATTTTCTTGTACAGAGCATCTTTTGTCTACATTTCCAGTTACAAACTCACAACACTGGCATGCAATTGAGAACTATGTACATCTGGAAATTGCAGTGAGATTCATTTGTGCCAGTTTACAAGCTTGTAAAGTACAATAATATAAAGTGTGCAATGTACGGAAAATATTTATAAATTTTTATAATATTAATAGTCAACAATACCATTTTGTGTTTATGTTTACCCTTAAATAATATTAACTAATAAATAATATTTTTTACACAATACCTATCATATGAACAGTAAACAACAAACTCAAACATTTACTTTAATACTGAATGGTGCATTCAGACTTAAAAAGTATCTATTTTCTAGTTTGATTTCTTACCCTTGTGGTATCTTTATGAATAAATATAAGTATTTACCTCTACACATTGAAATAGAAAACAATCTTAAAATATTTGCTATTACCTTACTGAAAATGCCATCAAAAGTTTTGTTAATACTCAACAGGAACTTGAGATAAGAACTTATGGAAGTGAAACATTAACTCCTGCACACTAAACATGAGGAATTGTCAATGATTTGAGCTCTAGGGTGGCATAGTGATCAAAGTGCTATATTTGAAAAGAACAACCAACAATGCACAAAATCAAAAGTGCATAGTGCACAAATTGGTAAATGTCAAAGCTTTAATTAGTAAAATTATTGGAGAGAAAATAAGACATAAATTAAATAGTGTTGACAGTGAGTAAACAGTTTAGATCTATAGAGAAGAGATGCGTGCTTCTTAAATAATGGCAAAGATCTAGTAGGTAAACACTCTCAAGTATTGAAAAGTATCATATGCTGCTGCTGCCACTCAGGTAAGTGCAAAGAAAGTAAGCAGTCACCACTATTAGTGACAACTCATATTTCAAAGAATGCAAACATATCATTTATTTTTCCCCCTCCAACATAATATTTTTATTGATTATTTGGGAATTTCATATAATGCACACCAATCACACTTGCTTTTTATTTCACCCAAGTCCACCCTCTCACCCTTGTGCCCATCCCTAAAACTTACATGAATTTTTCAGTTTACAAAAGAGATAAAAGCTTTAGATAAGTTAGCATTAATCTGTACTGAAATCCACATTGTAGAAAAAGCAGCTAACAGGTGTCTATAAAACAGCTGGAGTAGATTCACACATTTGAGTCACAGCAAAATCTATAGCTTTGGGCTAAAACCCATGAACATTCTTTTCTCCTCTGTCCAGATTTGACACAGGCAGTTTTACCAGTCCGGCATGTTTGTCTTATTAACAGGCTTCCTAGCAAAGGATAAACGGGTCTCAGGTGTAACTCTTACTATTCCTTTATTTAAAAGAACTTCCTTGGCAATGACTGTTGTCAGCAATGACTACTTGTGTCTCTGGCAAATGATTAAATGGGAAGAGAAAGGGTCAAAGTCTACGCTGAGAGTCTAAGTGATGAGGTGTATAAAAGTCTGAGGATTTGAGAGCTTAGTAAGTTCTAAGGGTCAGAGAAAATGCTTTATGTTGTGTCAACGCAAGTTGTCAAGATCGAAGAAGATGATTTAAGATATGTGAAAAATGGGAAATGGTTCAGATTTCTTTCCCCTTCTATGCTATTGTTACACCAAGATTTCAAAAGTTCAGCATTTTAACATTGATCAATAGAGTTCTGATAAGCTGGTGGTGCGCTGACAACTTACGATTAGTCACAAGCTCAATAGTTTAAATGTCCAAACATAACATTTATACAACAAAAAAAATCTTACTTTAAAGAGACAGTGAACACCATCTTATAAAAATAAAGGCCTATGGTTGTACATATATTTCTGACTCCCTATGAAATATTTATGGTGACATTTACATAGAAAATTCAAAGAAACTTACTGTATATTCAGAATGTGGTTGAAATAATCCTTCTCCACAGGGCGCTGCTCTGTCATAAGGAAGAAGACACAACCTGTCACCATATCTTCACCCTTGTCTTTATTCTCGTTGATTCTCCAAAAGCACCTGGGCTGAGTGAACCTGGACACTAGAAGTGGAATGTTCAGGAAAAAGAAGAGAAAAATCAAAGCGACCATCTTTGTCCTCCTTGAAGCCTGGGCAGTGTGTGTGGTGAAGTGCTCTTCAGATCAGCACATTATATGGGTGCCCATATTTTCCCACCTGCTTTTATTTCTGCAGCAAAAGCAGAGGCTATTTATGTATTCATGATCCTTTTATTTCCCAGTTGATTCCTCGCCTCTGGGGAGTATTGGACACTTTCTTCCCCTACGGCTGTGCACCTGATATGCATGTGATCAAATTTGGTTCATAAATACGTATTAGGACAATTCAGGTAGTTTCATGACATCATTTAATTTTGTGTAAATTACGGCTCCATGGGGGATGTCATTTTGAGAAAAATTTTGGGCCATGACTGCCAGAACAATATATGTTAATGCCTTTAAAAATGATGTCAGTGGCTTTTGTTAGATGATCCACATTGAGACAGGAAGGACACAAAAAGTCAAAATTCCTAGTTGCACACTGGAAATTCTTTCACAAAATCCCTGTCAGGGAACAAGAGTTTCATGGTTAGAGAAACTGAGTTTCACACCTTGCATAGTGGGCTTATACTACAGGACTGACAGTAACAGAAGATCTACCAAATACTGTGCTTCCATTGTCTTGAGAACAAATAATCAGATGCAATTCTAAATTTTTCTGAATCCTGCTGTTCTACAATCATCCAAATCACCATAGAATCAGTTACATTTATAGTGTTATAAAATGTTTTTGAATATTCAATAAGATCACTACATATTCTGTGTTCTACATTTCAAACACTCAATAATATCTTTTATACTTCCTCCAAACAACAAATAATAAATAGAAGATAAGGCAAATATTTTGTCTATAACATAATCTCCCTCATATCTCCCTCCATGAGTATCAGTTTTCATAGATCAATTAGTCATTTGACAATTTTTCCTGTTTATCTGTGATTTACTACAGTTTTTTTTCTCATTTTAGATTCTGTGGTGGTTGTGAATATGTCTTGTGAAAATCTGCAAAGGAAAGATACTGTGAAGTGACCATCAGCTCAAGGCATATTTTGTTTTCTTTTGCCTGAATTTAAGCACGCTTTTTAAAAAAAATTACATATTGACCAAGATAGAATTTGCTCAGGACCAACATCTGGAAACATTCCAGGTTAGTTACTCATAAATTCTTCCTATACCATTTTCCAACTCAACTGTTTCGCTTGCCTTCTAGACTGTGCATTGCCATTGTGAGGGTGCATTGATGAGTGTGATCTGATGAGTCTCTTTCAGTGGATGGATATGGAGTGCAGTAAAAGCAGAACAAAAATAGGCCATGGAGGCCCAAAATTACGAGCTTATTTCCAAATTGACCAAAAGTCAGAGAGTTGAAACGTATCTCTATTCCTTCAAGGTTATTGTGTTTCTACCTCAAACAAAGGTCCCACGTAGATTTAGATCAGAGAGTTCTGCTTTCTCAAGGTTATTCTCAACACGTGTTGCTAATAGCCAGTCCTTGTATTTCAGGAATAGAGAGGAGATATGCTTCTATTTCAAACAAAAGTCTCAGGATCCAACTAAGGTTCCCTTTCCTTTAAAGAGATATCATTGGATTCCAACCAGGGAGTAGTTTGCCTATAGAATGTTTTGAGATAGGGTGTAAGCAAGGCTTGCTTTGCTCTAGCAGCAGAATATTTAACTGTGGATATAGCCAAAGAACTTCAACTGTTCTATTCATTTTCTTGTATCATGATAATACAGTTTTTTAAATCTTACTCATACTTTTTGGAGCCTGGAATATTTTAGCCAATTGGAAATTATATGTGAGCAATTTCAGTACTTATTGGAACTCCCTCTCAGTACTATTCTGTTTTATTATTTTAAAATGCATCTTTGTATTCTTTTTTATTGTATAAAATATACTCAAAATACACAAATCAACTGATTGAATCTGTTAAAATATGATCCAACTATATACTATTGATAAAGAACTCACTCAAATATAGTAATGTAAATATGATATGAACACACCATGGAAACTACTCAGCAACTAAGAAAAAAACAAATTAGTGATAGATATGACAACTTGGATGGATCTCAAGGACTCTTCATTAAATCTTTTAATGTCTTAGTTGGTTTGCATATGACCATGAAGAGAAAATTGTGTGGTGGAAAGCAGATTCATAGTTGCCAGGTGTTTGGATGCTGGGGAAGAAGGGGGTAGACATGGCCACATATGAGCAATGTAGTAGATCTCTTTGCACTGCTGGATGGCTTCTGTGTCTTGATTTCAATGGTAGTCATAAAAATTTTCATGTGTGATACAATTACACAGATATATTGGTCAGTATTCTTTACAAATTTTCCTAAATCTCCACACTCCTACCCTGGCAAGTGGTACTTTTGTTGAGGCTGGTCCCCACCAGTACGGCAAATCTTTCTCTGCTTGGTTGTAAGATGTACTAAGCATTTAATATGAGGTAAACAGGACTGGAGTTCTCCTTTTGAACTTAGTACATTTAAAGACAGACATGTAAAAGGACATGACCTCTGATTCTGTAATGAGCTGTCCTGGGGGACTAAGATGTGACAGAGAAGGATATGACAGGAAGAGACTCTCAAAGGAACACAATGCAAATCAACTTCCTCTTTATGTATTTATTTATTTTACATCCCAGGTACAGTTTCATCTCCCTCCCATTTTCTCAGACCTCCCCTGCCTCCCATCTGCCTCTAACCACAATCTCCTCCTTCTCTGTTTCCATTCAGAAAATCTCAGCGCTCCCATGGAAATCAATGTGACATGGGATTCCAATTTGTAGCAAGAATAAACACCTTGCCTTGTTAAGGATAGTCAAGGTGACATAGTATGAGGAGTATGATCTCAAAATCCTGCAAAGAAGTTTGAACAGCCCCTTTCTCAGAAAATTGAAAATTATTCTAACTCAAGAATCAGAAAATCATCCTTCAAGAGTGCAAATGAAATTTACATCAGTATAGGTTTGGCTATGTACCCAGTTTTGTTTTATGTGTAATAATTACTATTGTTTTAATTAATAGATAACCTAAGAGATTCCATCATATCACACTCACATACATGTTGTATGACCTTCCTCAATATTTACACCTCTGCTGCCCACTTCTGCTTAACTTAGAAGCAATTTTATTCTTCAGTTCACAAAACTTTCTTCTCACTTAATGATTGTGTGTACTTGTCCAGCTTAGCATATAAATGTTATATTTTCTTCAAATTGGCTTTAGAGAGTATTTTAACAAAATTCTTTTATGCATTTACATCTCAAATAATACCTTTTCTTCTTTCTTTGAATATATATATATGTATATATATATATATATGTATATATATATATATATATACATATATATATATATCCACAAACACACTCCCACTGTTACATTTTGAAGTGAAAAATCTGCATTTCTGGAGTCTGTTCAGGTAATATGATGATCCCATTCCTTCTAATGACATCATGGAATTCTTCCAGGTTGAGAAGCTCGTTATGTGAATATAAATCTCATGAAGCTTTAATATTACTCCAATATATGTAAGAGAAGTATGAATCCAGCAATCAAATATGTTTAATTTCATCATTGATTTCAATAGTTATTGAATTGTATGGTGCCTATTTATTTATTTTTCTTTTTTCTATCAAGAATGTTTTAATACAATGTTTCCTCTAATCCTTGTATTCCACCCTTCCCTGCCAAGCTGCCATCTAATCTCCACAAAGGGTCAGGCTTCCCATGGAGAGTCAATAAAAACTGAGACTTCACTTTGAGACAAGACCAGGGCCCTCTGCCCTATATCTAGACTGAGCAAGGTATTCCTCCAAAACGAATATGCTCCAAGATGCCAGTTCAAGCCATTTCAAGGGAATAATCCTTGATCATTGTCAATGATCCCACAGACTCTCTAAGTCTCACAGCTGTCCTGTGCATAAGTGGTCATAGGTTGATCCTATGCAGGTTCCCTCACAATCAGTCCAGAGTCAGTGAGATATCACTAGCTTACGTCAGCTCTTTCTGTGGGTATCATCATCATACACCAGAACCCTTTGCTCACATTATCATTCTTCCCTCTCATGAATTGGTCTTCAGAAGCTAGGCCCAATGCTTTACTGTGGATCACTGTATCTGCTTCTAATAGTTGTTGGATGAAGGTTCTATGATGACAATTAAGGTAGTCATCAATCTGATTAAAGAGGAAGGCCAGTTTAGACATCCTCTGCACTATTGTTTAGAGTCTTAACTGGGGCCATCCTTGTAAATTCCTGAGAATTTCCATGGTGCCATGTTTCTCCCAAACCCTTTCCTGGTTCCCTCAATCAAGATATTTCTACTCTTGCTCTCCCTCACTGCCCTTCCCGTTCTTGAGCATCCTGTTCCCTCATATTCCCTCTTCCCTCTCTTTCTCTCTTCTCTCACCCCTTCAATCCTTCCTCCATATTCCCAAGATTTTCAGGAGATCTTGTCTGTTTTCCAAACCCAGGAAGATCCATGTTTGTCTCTGTTAGGGTTCTCCTTGTTCCCTAGCTTCTCTGGGATCATGTGCTATAGACTGGTTATACTTTGATTTACCTGTAATATTCACTCATGAGTGAGTATATACCATGGTCATCTATCTGGGTCTAGGTTATGTCACTCAGAATGTTTTTTTCTAATTCCATCCATTTGAATGGCAATATCAAGATTTCATTCTTTTAACTCTGAGCAATACTCCTTAGTGCAAATATACCATAATTTCTTTATCTTTTCTTCAGTTTAGGGGAACCTAGGTTGTTTGCAGGTTCTGGGTATTACAAATAATGATGTCATTAACGTAGTTGAGCAAATGTTCTTGTGGTAATAGTATGTATCCTTTGGGTATATTCCCAAGAATATATTGCTGGGTCTTGAGGAAGATTTTCCAAACAACAACGTTTTACAAAGTGGTTATCCAAGATTGTACTCTCACCAGTAATGGAGGAGAGTGTCTCTTACTCTGAATCATCTCCAACATAAGATGACTTTGGTGTTGTTGATCTTAGCCATTCTGACTTGTATAAAATACTATCTCAGAGTCATTTTGGTTTGCATTTTCTTGATGGCTAAGAACGCTGAGCAATTCCTTAATTGTCTTTTTGCTATTTGCAGTTCTTCTGTTGATTATGCTCTGTTTAGATCTCTACCCAATTCTTTTTAATTATTTTATAATTTGGTGTCTAGTTTTTGAGGTTTTTATGTAGATTTTGAGATCAGTCCTCTGTTCGATGTGGTTCTAATGCAGATATTTTCCCATTAAATACACTACCATTTATTCTTGGTGATTGTGTCTTTTGCCTATAGCAGCTCTTTAGTTTCAAGTGGTCCCATTTATTAATTGGTGCTCTCAATGTCTATGCTACTGGGGTTACATTTAGGAAGTGGTCTCCTGTGCCCATAATTTCATTGATACTTCTCATTTCCTCTTCAATGAGGTTCAGTGTGACTGGATATATGTTGAGGTTTTTGACCATTTATACATGTTTTGTACATGGGGTAGATGGATCTGTTTGCATTCTTTTACATACTGACATTCAGTTATGGCAGCACCATTTTTTTGGAAGATGCTTTCTTTTGTATGTGGGAGGTCCTTCTGTCTGCATGTTGTTTTTATTGGTTAATGAATAAAGAACTACTTTTAGCTCATGGCAGTAAAGAACAGAACTAGGTGGGGAAAGCTAGGCTGTATGCTGGGGCAAAGAAGTGTAGACTCAGAGAGAAACCATCAAGCCTCTGAAGATAGCCACTGGGAACTTTATCCAGTAAGTCACAGCCTTATGGCAAAATACAGATGAATATAAATGGGTTAAATTAATATAACAGTTAGTCAATAAGAAGCTAGAACTAATGGGCAAGAAGTGATTTAATTAATACAGTTTCTGTGTGATTATTTTGGGTTTAAGCTATCCTGGTGGCCTCAAAACAACAAGTAGCCTCCCCCTTCTTCCAACACTTTTTCCATTGTATAATTTTAGCTTCTTTGTCAAAAATCAGGTGTTCATAGGTGTGAGGAATAATGACAGGATCTTTGTTTTAATTCCATTGGTCTACCTGTCTGATTTTATTGTAGTGAGCTGCGTGGTATCACACCTGATGGAGATGTATAATCAACTCCTGAGATGGCTAAGGCCTGACCTATGCTATGATCACGCAATGATTATCAGCTGCCTGCATATGCGTGAACCTATGGGCCGTGCCCACTTGGCAGTTCAGGGTTGGCAGCCCATGCCTACTTAAGGGCTGGTAGAGGTTTTCCCTGGGAGTGGAGAGGGAAGGAGAGAGAGGTCAAGGAGAAAGAGAGAGGAAAAGGAGAGAGAGAGAGAGAGAGAGAGAGAGAGAGAGAGAGAGAGAGAGAGAGAGAGAGAGAGAGGAGAGAGGGGAAGAGAGAGAGAAAGTGAATAAAGTCCTGGAATAAAATGCAATGAGAAGAGCTCCGGTGGTCGCATCATCCTTGCTGGTAGAGGTGGGACGTGACATTTTATGTCAATACCAAGCTTTTTTTATTACTGTAGCTCTATAGAAAAGCTTGATGTCAGGAATGGGAATTCCTCCAGACGTTTCTTTATTGTAGAGAACTGTTCTGGTTATTCTAGATTTTTTTATTGTTATTCCATATAAAGTTGAATATTGCTTTCCAAGGTCTGTGAAGAATCTGGCTAAGATTTACATGTTGTTTGCATTCAATCTGTAGAGTAGTTTTGGTAGGATTGTTATTTTTACTATTTTGTCAATACATATAGAAGAGCATGGGAAATCTTTTCATTCTCTGATGTTGTTTGCAAATTTCTTCTTCAAAGAATTAAAGATCTTGTCATATACATCTTTCACGTGTTTGGTTAGTTATGCCCTAAGATATTTTATGTTATTTGTGGGTATTAAAAATGGTGATGTTTTTCTCATTTCTTTCTCATCCCCTTTATCATTTGAATATAGAAGGGCTATTAATTTTTTTTGAGTTAATTGTGTATCCTGGCACATTATGGAAGGTGTATAACAAGTGTAGAAGTTCCCTGGTAGAGATTTTTGGCTCACTTATGTATAATACCATATCATTTTCAAATAGTGAGAGTTTGACTTTTTCCTTCCAATTTGTATTTGTTTAATCTTCTTTTGTTGTCTTATTGTTCCTGTTAGAACTTTGACGTAGTAGGAGTGGCGGGCTACATTCCTGGCACCCGGCCGCCTGCATGGCTGGCTTAGCCCCGGAAATAATTACACAGAAACTGTATTCTTTTAAACACTGTGTGGCCCATTAGTTCCAGCCTCTTATTGGCTAGCTCTTACATATTGATCTAACCCATTTCTAATATTCTGTGTAGCACCAGGAGCTGGCTTACCAGGAAAGATCTTAACCTGCATCTGTCTGGAGTGGGAGAATCATGGCGACCTTCTGACTCAGCTTCTTTCTCCCAGCATTCTGTTCTGTTCACTCTGCCTACCTAATTTTCTGTCCTGTTAAAGGTCTATGGCAGTTTCTTTATTTAACCAATGAAATCAACACAAAAGACTCCCACATCAGAACTTCGAGTACCATGTTGTATAGCTATAGAGAAAGTGGACAGCCTTATCTTGTTCTTGATTTTAGTATAATTACTTTGAGTTTCTCTCCATTTGAATTGATTTTGACTCTTGGCTTCCTCTATATTGTTTTCTTAAGTTTATTAGATGGTGAAAAAGCATTTGACAAAATTCAACATCCCTTTATAATATAGGTTTTGGAGAGATTAGGGATACAAGGGTCATACCTAAATATAATAAAAGCTATTTACAGCAAGCTGAGAGCTAACATCAAATTAAATGGAGAGAAATTCAAAGCCATCCCACTAAATCAGGAACA
>NW_004949228.1:17792-18762 GCF_000317375.1 Microtus ochrogaster | reverse complement strand
CTTTGACTACATTTCCAGTTACACTAACACAACAATAGCATCCTACATAAATTTGTATATGCCAGTTTAACATATTTGTAAAATAGAAGATGATAAATAATAAAATCTGAGGAAAATGTTTATGAGGCTTTCTGTAATAAAAGTGGGTAATAAGCAAGTTGGGAGTGAATAATACCAACTTGTATTTTTTTTGGGGGGGAAGAGCAGTAACTTCTGTCTCTTCCTAGTCATTTCATATTATTTGACCAATGAACATTAATCATACGTCATTCTAAATAATTCACTCAGAGTAAAATGAACCAATTTCCCACTTATATATTATACTACTATAATTTTTTTATGTATTAACATATATATTTTCAATATAAAAATAATTTTTGAATATTTTTATTACCACACAGAAAAAGTGTCATTAATAATTTTAGTAACACAGAACAGAAATTTGAGACTAAATCTTGTGAAGCCCAAACACAAATTCCTTTCTCCCAAACATTAAGAAACAAATCCCTTGAGCAGTTATAGTGTCCCGGTGCACTAAATTTCTGCACTTGATAAAAACTATTAACAATACGAAAAATTAAAATGTGTGTAGTCCCAACATTGGTAAAATAAAGAGTTATAATTAGCAAAATTACTGAAAGCAAATCCTATTATGACAGATGTTGTTCAATAAGGTCCTCTAAGCTCCATAGTATATGTGATCTTGTCATTACAGACATTATTGGGGGGGTTATTTTGTTCAGATAAAATGAATGAGGCTGTGTAATTGTGACACAATATTATAGCACTCCTGCTGGTAATTGAAATACTGGTCACATATTTGGTAAAAGATCAGGGTTCTTGTTCTATAAAAGGCAACAGTGTTTATTATGGACATAGATCTACATATGATTATTTGTAGTAAAAAAAAGGATCATCCCATACTGGACAAAATTCCCAACCTCCCTCAATAATTGAAGCAAATGTCCTG
>NW_004949228.1:17121-17563 GCF_000317375.1 Microtus ochrogaster | reverse complement strand
TGAAACAAACTTAACTGGATGACACATTCAAGGAATGACAGGTGAGTGCACAGTAGTCTCTTGGGGGTAATGTTTGGTTCCTATACTTATAATTCTTTCATATTTAGTGGACAATATAGTTAATATATTCCCTCATGTCTACCATCATTATCTTGTATTTTTTTTCTTTCTGGTTTATTGATTAAAGGCACAGAATGTTCTTTAAATATTTAAATTTTAATACATTTAACTATCAGACTACATTTGGTAAATAAATTGATTTGTGTGTATGGACATGAGAAATATTCATATAGACAATAAAAGGGAATGGATTTCACAATTTTCAGTAAAATTGGTTTTTATTTACCACTGGCCTTGAATGCATAATGATAAACCTACTCCATTTCATAAATGCAGAGATTAAGGGCTTAAACCACAATATTGTCCAAGTATTTAATGCTTA
>NW_004949228.1:10664-15916 GCF_000317375.1 Microtus ochrogaster | reverse complement strand
AAGAAGACACAACCTGTCACCATATCTTCACCCTTGTCTTTATTCTCATTGATTCTCCAAAAGCACCTGGGATGAGTGAACCTGGACACTAGAAGTGGAATGTTCAGGAAAAAGAAGAGAAAAATCAAAGCGACCATCTTTGTCCTCCTTGAAGCCTGGGCAGTGTGTGTGGTGAAGTGCTCTTCAGATCAGCACATTATATGGGTACCCATATTTTCCCACCTGCTTTTATTTCTGCAGCCAAAATAGAGGCTATTTTCAATATTCATGATTCCTTTATTTCCCAGTTGATTCCTCACCTCTGGGGAATCTTGGACACTTTCTTCCCCTATGGCTGTGCACCTGATATGCATGTGATCAAATTTGGTTCAGAAATATACATGAGGACAATTCAGGTAGTTTCATGACATCATTTAATTTTGTGGAAATTACGGCTCCATGGGGGATGTCATTTTGAGAAAAATTTGGGTCAAGACTGCCAGAACAATATTTTCATGTTAATGCCTTTAGAAATGATGTCAGTGGCTTTTGTTAGATAATCCACATTTAGACAGGAAGGACACACAAAGTCAAAATTCTTAGTTGCACACTGGGAATTTTTTCACAAAATCCCTATCAGGGAACAACAGTTCCATGGTTAGAGATATTGAGTTTCACACCTTGCACAGTGGGCTTATACTACAGGACTGACAGTAACAGAATATCTAACCAAATACTGTGCTTCCATTGTCTTGAGAACAGTCAGCTGTAATTCTAAATTTTTCTGAATCCTGTTGTTATACAATCATCCAAATCACCATAGAATCTGTTACATTAATAACATTAGAAAATGTTTTTGAATATTCAGCAAGATCACTACAGATTCTGTATTTTACATTTCAAACACTCAATAATATCTTTTATATTTCCTCCAAACAATAAATAGTAAATAGAAGATAAGGCAAATATCTTATGTCTAAAACATAATCTTTTTCATAATTTCTCTCCATGAGCATTAGTTTTCATAGATCAATTAGTCATTTGACAATTTTTTTCTGCTTTATCTGTGATTTACTACAGTTTTTTTTCTCATTTTAGATTCTGTAGTGGTTGTGAATATGTCTTGTTGAGAATCTGCAAAGGAAAGATACTGTAAAGTGATTATATACTCAATGCATATTTTATTTTCTTTTGCCTGAATTTAAACAAGCTTTTTAAAAAAATTTACATATTGACCAAGATGGAATTTGCTCAGGACCAACATCTGGAAACATTCCATGTTAGTTACTCATAAATTCTTCTTATATCATTTTCCAACTCATCTCTTTTTGCTTGCCTTCTAGACTGTGCATTGCCACTGCGAGGGTGCATTGATGAGTGTGAGCAGATGAGTCTCTTTCAGTGGATGGATATGGACTGTGGTAAAAGCAGAACAAAAATAGTGCTCAAAATATGAGCTTATTTCCACATTGACCAAAAGTCAGAGAGTTAAAACACACCTCTATTCCTTCAAGGTTATTGTGTTTCTACCTCAAACAAAGGTCCCAGGTAGATTTAGATCAGTGAGTTCTGCTTTCTCAAGGTTATTCTCAAAAATCTGTTGCTAATAGCCGTTCCTGTATTTCAGGAACAGAGAGGAGATATGCTTCTACCTCAAACAAAAACCTCAGGATCCAACTAAGGTTCCATTTACTTTAAAGAGGTAGCATTGGATTCCAAACAGGGAGTAGTTTGCCTATGCAATGTTTTGAGCTTGGGTGTAAGCAAGACTTGCTTTGTTCTAGCAGCAGAATATTTAAATATGGATATAGCCAATGAACTTCAACTGTTCTATTCATTTTCTTGTATCATGATGATGCAGTTCTTTTTTAAAATCTTACTCCTACTTTTTGGAACCTGGAATATTTTAACCAATTTGAAATTATATGCAGGTAATTTCAGTATTTATTGGAACACCCTCTCAGTACTATTCTGTTTTATTATTTTAAAATGCATCTTTGTATTCTTTATATATTTTTTCTAAATCTCCATACCCATACCCTAGCAAGTGGTACATTTGTTGAGGCTGGTCCTCTACAGTAGGGTAAGTCTTTCTCTGCTTGGTTGTAAGATTTACTTAGCATTTGATATGAGATAAACAGGACTAGTGTTCTCCTTTTGAACTTAGTACATTTAAAGATCGACGTGTTAAAGGACATGAGCCCTGATTCTGTAATGAGCTGTCCTGGGGGGCTAAGATATGATGGAGAAGGATATGCAGGAAGAGACTCTCATAGGAACACAGAACAAATTCAACTTCTTAGGTATTTATTTATTTATTTATTTTACATCCCAGGTACAGTTTCATCTCCCTCCCATTTTCTCAGACCTCCCCTGCCTCCCATCTGCCTCTAACCACAATCTCCTCTGTTTCTATTCAGAAACCATCGGCCCTCCCATGGATATCAATGTGACATGGGATTCTAATTTGTAGCAAGAATAAACACCTTGCCTTGTTTAGGATAGTCAAGGTGACATAGTATGAGGAGTATGATCTCAAAATCCTGCAAAGAGGTTTGAACAGCCCCTTTCTCAGAAAATTGAAAATTGTTCTAACTCAAGACTCAGGAAAATCATCATTCCAGAGTGCAAATGAAATTTATATCAGTTAAGATTTGGCATTGTATCCAGTTTTGTTTTATGTGTAATAATTACTATTATTTTAATTAATAGATAACCTAAGAGATTCCATTATATCACACTCACATACATGTTGTATGACCTTCCTCAGTATTTACCCCTCTGTCGCCCACTTATGCTTAACTTACTACCAATTCTATTCCACACTTCAATAAACTTTCTACTCACTTAATGGTTGTGTGTACTTGCCCAGCTTAGCATACAATTGTTATATTTTCTTCAGACTGGCTTTAGAGGGTATTTCAACAAATTCTTTCAGGCATTTACATCTCAAATAATACCTTTCCTTCTTTCTTTGAATATATATATATATATACATACACACATACACACACACAAACAAACACACTCTCACTGGTACATTTTGAATCTGTGAAAAATCTGCATTTCTGGAGTCTGTTCAGATAATATGATGATCCAATTCCTTCTAATGACATCATGGAATTCTTCCAGGTTGAGGAGTAGCCCCTTATGTGAAAAAATATCTTATGAAGTATTAATCTTCATTACAATATATGTAAGAGAAGTATGAATCCAGCAATCTTATATGTTTAATTTCATCATTGGTATCAATAGTTATTGAATTGTATGGTGCCTAGCTATTTATTTATTTTTCTTTTTTCTATAAAGAATGCTTTAATACAATGGTTTTTTTTCCTTTACATAGCTAACTCCATTATAACTCCCTCTAATACTAGTATTCCAACCCTCCCTGCCAACCTGCCATCTAATCTCCACAAAGGGTCAGGCTTCCCATGGAGAGTCAATAAAAACTGAGACTTCACTTTGAGGCAAGACCAGGGCCCTCTGCCCTATATCTAGACTGAGCAAGGTATTCCTCCAAAAAGAATGTGCTCCAAGATGCCAGTTCAAGCCAGTTCAAGGGAATAATCCTTGTTCACTGCCAATGATCCCACAGACTCTCTAAGTCTCACAGCTGTCCTGTGCATAAGTGGTCCTAGGTTGATCCTATGCATGTTCCCTCACAATCAGTCCAGAGTCAGTGAGATATCACTAGCTTACGTCAGCTCTTTCTGTGGGTATCAACATCATACACCAGAACCCTTTGCTCACATTATCATTCTTCCCTCTCATGAATTGGTCTTCAGAAGCTAGGCCCAATGCTTTACTGTGGATCACTGTATCTGCTTCTAATAGTTGTTGGATGAAGGTTCTATGATGACAATTAAGGTAGTCATCAATCTGATTAAAGAGGAAGGCCAGTTTAGACATCCTCTGCACTATTGTTTAGAGTCTTAACTGGGGCCATCCTTGTAAATTCCTGAGAATTTCCATGGTGCCATGTTTCTCCCAAACCCTTTCCTGGTTCCCTCAATCAAGATATTTCTACTCTTGCTCTCCCTCACTGCCCTTCCCGTTCTTGAGCATCCTGTTCCCTCATATTCCCTCTTCCCTCTCTTTCTCTCTTCTCTCACCCCTTCAATCCTTCCTCCATATTCCCAAGATTTTCAGGAGTCATTGTCTGTTTTCTAAACCCAGGAAGATCCATGTATGTCTCTGTTAGGGTTCTCCTTGTTACCTAGCTTCTCTGGGATCATGTGCTATAGACTGGTTATACTTTGATTTACCTGTAATATTCACTCATGAGTGAGTATATACCATGGTCATCTATCTGGGTCTAGGTTATGTCACTCAGAATGTTTTTTTTCTAATTCCATCCATTTGAATGGCAATATCAAGATTTCATTCTTTTAACTCTGAGCAATACTCCTTTGTGTAAATATACCATAATTTCTTTATCTATTCTTCAGTTTAGGGGAACCTAGGTTGTTTGCAGGTTCTGGGTATTAAAAATAATGATGTCATGAACGTAGTTGAGCAAATGTTCTTGTGGTAATAGTATGCATCATATGGGTATATTCCCAAGAATATATTGCTGGGTCTTGAGGAAGATTTTCCAAACCACAACAATGTTTTACAAAGTGGTTATCCAAGATTGTACCCCCACCAGTAATGGAGGAGGGTGTCTCTTACTCTGAATCCTCTCCAATATGAGCTGTCTTTGGTGTTGTTGATCTTAGCCATTCTGACTTGTATAAGATACTATCTCAGAGTCATTTTGGTTTGCATTTTCTTGATGGCTAAGAACGCTGAGCAATTCCTTAATTGTCTTTTTTGCTATTTGCAGTTCCTCTGTTGATTATGCTCTGTTTAGATCTCTACCCAATTCTTATTAATTATTTTATAATTTGGTGTCTAGTTTTTGAGGTTTTTATATAGATTTTGAGATCAGTCCTCTGTCTGATGTGGTTCTAATGCAGATATTTTCCCATTAAATACACTACCATTTTGTCTTGGTTATTGTGTCTTTTGCCTATAGCAGCTCTTTAGTTTCAAGTGGTCCCATTTATTAATTGGTGCTCTCAATGTCTATGCTACTGGAGTTACATGTAGGAAGTGGTCACCTTGCCCATAATTTCATTGATAATTCTCATTTCCTCTTCAATGAGGTTCAGTGTGACTGGATATATGTTGAGGTTTTTGACCATTTATACATGTTTTGTACATGGGGTAGATGGATCTGTTTGCATTCTTTTACATACTGACATTCAGTTATGGCAGCACCATTTTTT
>NW_004949228.1:3181-9904 GCF_000317375.1 Microtus ochrogaster | reverse complement strand
GAAATGGGAGGCTGGGAGGAGGCAGAAACTTGTTTTTTTCCTTTTCTCAATAAAAAAAAGAAATGGGTTAAAGTAATACAAGAGTTAGTCAATAAGTAGCTAGAACTAATGGGCAAGAAGTGATTTAATTAATACAGTTTCTGTGTGATTATTTCGGGTTTAAGCTATCCTGGTAGCCTGAAAACAACAAGTGGCCTCCCCCTCCTTCCAATACTTTTTTCCATTGTATAATTTTAGCTTCTTTGTCAAAAATCAGGTGTTCATAGGTGTGAGGAATAATGTCAGGATCTTTGTTTCAATTCCATTGGTCTGCCTGTCTGATTTTATGTCTATACCAAGCCTTTTTTATTACTGTAGCTCTATAGAAAAGCTTGATGTCAGGGATGGGAATTCCTCCAGACATTTCTTTATTGTAGAGAACTGTTCTGGTTATTCTGGATTTTTTTTATTGTTATTCCATATGACATTGAATATTGTTCTCCAAGGTCTGTGAAGAATTTGGCTAAATTTTGGTGTTGATTGCATTCAATCTGTAGAGTAGTTTTAGTAGAATTGTTATTTTTACTATTTTGTCAATACATATCGAAGAGCATGGGAAATCTTTTCATTTTCTGATATTGTTGGAAAATTTCTTCTTCAAAGGATTAAACATCTCGTCATATACATCTTTCACGTGTTTGGTTAGTTTTCCCCTAAGATATTTTATGTTATTTGTGGGTATTAAAAATGGTGATGCTTTTCTCATTTCTTTCTCATCCCCTTTATCATTTGAATATAGAAGGGCTATTAATTTTTTTGAGTTAATTGTGTATCCTGGCACAATATGGAAGGTGTTTAACAAGTGTAGGAGTTCCCTGGTAGAGATTTTCGGCTCTCTTATGTATAATACCATATCATTTTCAAATAGTGAGAGTTTGACTTTTTCCTTCCAATTTGTATTTGTTTAATCTCCTTTTGTTGTCTTATTGCTCCTGTTAGAACTTCAAGTACCATGTTGAATAGCTATAGAGAGAGTGGACAGCCTTATCTTGTTCTTGATTTTAGTATAATTACTTTGAATTTCTCTCCATTTTAATTGATTTTGACTCTTGGCTTCCTCTATATTGTTTTCTTATGTTTATATATGTTCCTTTTATCCATGATCTCTCCAAGACCTTTCTCCTTCAGGGATGTACAATTTTGCTAAATGCTTTTCCAACATCTAATGAGATGACTATTTGGTTTTTATTCCTTTATTATGCTTATAGTGTAGATTACACTATAGATTCTTTTTGTATGTTGAACCATATCTGCATTTCTTGGGTGAATCCAAATTGATCATGGGGATGTTTTTTGATGGGTTCATGGGTTTGGTTCACAAGTATTTTATTGATTATTTTTGCATCTATGTTTATTAGTGAGATTTGTCTATGCATCTCTTTCTTGGTGAGTATTTGTGTGGCTTTGGTATCAGAGTAGCTGTAGTCTCAAAAAAAGAGTTTGGCAATGTTTCTTTAGTTTTTATTCTGTGGAACACTTTGAGAAATATTGGTATTAACTCTTCTTTGAAGTGCTCATATAATTCTGCACTGAATCATTCTGTACTGAGCTTATTTTTGGTTGGGAGGCTTATGATGACTGCTTCTATTTCCTTGAAAGTTATTGGTCTATTTACATTATTCACCTGGTTTTAATTTACCTTTGGTTTGTTTTTTTTTTAAATTTGTTTATTTATTGAGGATTTCTGCCTCCTCCCCGCCACCACCTCCCATTTCCCTCCCCCTCCCCTGATTAAGTCCCTCTCCCTCATCAGCTTGAAGAGCCATCAGGGTTCCCTGACCTGTGGGAAGTCCAAGGATGGCCCTCCTCCATCCAGGTTTAGTGAGTTGAGCATCCAAACTACCCAGGCCTCCCCAAAGCCAGCACGTGCAGTAGGATCAAAAACCCATTGCCATTGTTCTTGAGTTCTCAGTAGTTCTCATTGTCCGCTATGTTCAGCAAGTCCGGTTTTATCCCATGCTTTTTCAGACTCAGGCCAGCTGGCCTTGGTGAATTCCCGAACGAACATCCCCATTGTCGCAGAATGTGGGTGTACCCCTCGCAGTCCTGAGTTCCTTGCTCGTGCTCCCCCTCCTTCTGCTCCTGATTTGGACCTTGAGATTTCTGTCCGGTGCTCCAATTTGGGTCTCTGTTTCTGTCTCCTTTCATCGCCTGATGAAGGTTAATATCCAGGGGGATGACTATATGTTTGTCTTTGGATTCACCTTCTTATTTAGCTTCTCTAGGATTGTGAATAATAAGCTCACTGTCCTTTAATTATGGCTAGAAACCAAATATGAGTGAGTACATCCCATGTTCCTCTTTTTGGGTCTGGCTTACCTCACTCAGGATAGTGTTTTCTATTTCCATCCATTTGTACGCAAACTTCAAGAAGTTCTTGTTTTTTACTGCTGAGTAGTACTCTAATATGTATACATTCCATACTTTCTTCATCCATTCTTCTATTGAAGGGCATCTAGGTTGTTACCTTTGGTTTGTGATATCTACCCAGAAAACTGTCCATTTCTTTTTTCCTTTCCAATGTTATGAAATATAGGTTTTTATAGTATGACCTAAAGATTCTCTGCATTTTCTTATTGTCTGTTGTTATATCACCATTTTCATTTTTGATTTAGTTAATTTCAGTGTTCTCACTTTGCCTTTTAAGGAGTATGAATAAACATTTGTCTATCTTGTTGATTTTCTCAAAATATCAGCTCTTTGTTTCATTGATTCTTTGCACTTTTTTCTTTGTTTCATTGTTGATTTCAGCCCACGTTTTGATTATTTCCTGTCATGTACTCCTGGGTCAGTCTGCTTCTTTGTGTGCTAGAGCTTCCAGGTATGTTAATAATTCACTAGTATGAATATTCTCTACTTTCTATATATAGGCACTCAGAGCTATGACTTTCCTCTTAGCACCACTGTCATAGTGTTCCATGGGATTGAATACATCGTGTCTTCATTTTTATTGAGTTCTAAAAAGTCTTTAATTTCTTTATTTCTTCTTTGACCCATGGTTGATTCATTAGAGGACTTTTCAATTTCTCTGAGCTTGTAGGCTTTCAGCCATTAAGGTTATTGTTAAAATCTGACTTTAAACAATCATTATCTGATAAGATTCAGGGGTTTACTCCATTTTTTATTTCTCTTCTGATTTATTTCCATTTGAAATATTTTTTACATGATATTATGATAGCTACAGCTACTTTTTCTTTCATCCATTCGATTGGCAATTTTTCCCCAGACTTTTACTCTGAGGTAATGTCTGGCTTTGAAGTTGAGGTCTGTTTATTATACACAACAGAAGCATGGACCTTTCTTTCATCTCTATTCTTTATCCCCTTCTTTTTATATTTGAATTGAGTCCATTGATATTAAGCTATATTAATGACAAGTGATTTCTAATTTCTGATATTTTTTGGTGGAAGTGTTTGTGTTTTTCCCTCCTTTGGTTTTTGCTGGTGTGAGGTTATCTATTGCCTGTATTTTTCTGTGTGCTGCTACCTTCCTTGGGTTGGAGTTTTCCTTCTAGTGCTTCCTATAGTGCTGGATTTGTGTAAGGTATTGTTTAAATCTCATTTTGTCATGGAATATCTTATTTTTTCCATCTATGTTGATTGACAGATTTACTGTGTATATTAGTCCAGGCTTGCATCCATGGTCTCTCAGTGTCTTGTCTGCAGTCCATCTGTCAAAAATCTTCAGGCTTTCAGGTCTGATTTTATATGTTACTTGAACTTTTTCCTTTGCTGTTATGAATATTCTTTCTTTGTTTTGTATTTTTTGTGTTTTGATTATTACATGGCAAGTGTACTTCTGTGTCAAGTTTATTGTTGTTCTGTAAGTTTCTTGTACCTTCATAGGGATATCCTTCTTTAGGTTGAAAAAGTTTTCTTATATGATTTTGTTGAATATATTTTCTGTGCCTTTGAGCTGGAGCTCTCAGTCTTTTATCTCTCTTATTCTTATGTTTGGTCTTTTTATGGTGTCCCATATTTCCTGGCTGTTCTGTGGTAAGAATTTATTGGATTTAATGTTTTATTTGACCAGTGATTCTATTTGCTCAATAGTATCTTCAACACCTGGGATTATCTGTTCCATCTCATGTATTTTGTTGGTTATGCTTGCTTCTGTTGTTTCTGTTCATTTACCCAGATTTCCCATATCCAGAATTTCTTTGGTTCATCTTTCCTTAATTGCTTGTATTTCATTCTTCAAGTCTTGAAATTTTGAGCTGCTTGCTTCTCCTGTTTGCTTTTTATTGTTTTTTTGAATGATTTATTGATTTTTTGTCTTTTCCATCATTTTAAGGGAATTTTTTATTTCCTCTTTAAAGTTCTCCTTCATTATCATAAAGTTATATTTAAAATCATATTCTTATCTTTTGGGGGGTTGGCATGATAAAGTCTTTCTATATCACTGATTTCTGGTGTTACCATGTTGCTTTTTAGGCTTTTAGATAAATTCTTCTATTGGCCCCTACAAATCTCTTACTCCAGTTGTTCCCAGCAGTGACTTTGTATGTTATTCCAATCCTTGGTGTGGCTGTCTGTGTCTTTTGAAACTGTTCTTGGTCTGCTCTGTACTGTTGTTTTCTGTGTCTCAGGTAGCCACTGAGTTCTCTCTTGGGCCTGTTCTCTTGGTCCACTCTGTGTAATGACAATTTGTGCTTAATTGTTCCTTTCTTGGTCCTCTGTGTCTAGTAGCAGGCTGTGTTTCAGACTTTCACTGAGGTTGTGGTGGGGTAATAGGAAGTTTTGGGGTGGAGTGGGACTTGTAGATTTCAGGTTCTGATGTATGTGATGGGGTATTTGAGCAGCCCACCAGCAGGAACTTTTCTTGATGGCTGGCTAGAGAAGCTGATGTAGGTGAGGGGGTGCTGCGCTAGTGCAGCCTGGAGGCCTAGACTGGTGGGTGATGCCCCGATCAAGACAAGAAGGCTTCTTTTCAGGTGGAAGAACAGGAACCTTTATTGTCCCAGAGCTAAAGCCTTTTATACCTTTACAAAGCTTCTATAGAAAACCAACAGCCAGAAAGAAAACAAATATCCTTGTCAATTACAGACCACAAGGAAGTTCTTCTGTCGGTCAAGGGAAATGAGGGCAACTACATCACAACAGGGGAAGGGACCCAGAGTTTTACCCAGGTATGGGGGGACTTGAAAGTGGGGTGTCCAACCACGTGTGCAGACACTCACCTTTTGGTTCTTTCTGTCAAGACTGCTAAAATCAAAGGTAATTTGATTGTACTGTAGAAAACATATACAGATGAACCTTCCTAAATGATATACATCTCTGAAGGAGATCTAAATGAATTTACTAATGAATAAGTGAGGCAGACTTTTTATCATATGGTTACATCCAATTGAGTTATTGCCTAAAAGTGATACACTGGCTGTCACCAAACACCCCATTTACTGACAAGATTATAGATGATAATCCACAGATTGCTGGCAAGACCTTTATAATAAAACCTAAAGAACTTCAACTTCACAACAGATTGAACATGCAGAAGTTGACCTGCAGTAGAAAGAAAAAAAATATAGAAATAGCAACCAGACATAGTGGTGAGAAAAAGAAATCTAAATTTAAAAGAGTTGTTTCCTTCGCAGTTCTTCCTGCAAGCCACAGAAAATAGTATGGAAGATGATTACAGTATATTAAAGCCAGGCTGGATGGAGGACAGCAAAGAAAAAAGGCCTTCTATATAAACAGGATTGAAACACGAAGAAATCACAAAACCTAGAACAGCAGGCACAGTTCTTACATGTGTGTTTCTCAGTGATGATTACATTCCTGAAAGTATAAGTAAACACAGGCTTCATCCCTAAACCTGAAAGAAAATCCAATTTATAATCACTGACTAATGATAATTGCCTTTCCTCCTAAAAGTCTCAATAAAGAATTTGAATGCCCAGAAAGAGATGTGAGCAGAAAATTCACTCAACCTAATTCTTGCATGTCCTTGTCTCCCAGTGTTGTGTCAGAGTTTCCCCCTTGTCTCCAATTGTTAGCTTGTCATAACATATGTATTAACCAATACATACATTATGTATATGTGTGTATGTATATATATAGTACATATGTATAACAATTCCCTCTTTTTAACCTACTGATATTTTGAATATTTATTATAGGATTCAGGTTAAATTTTATGGGATTCATGATTGTGCAAATGCATTAGACTTATTCTCATTGATTCTCTTTAGATCTTTCCTCATGCTTCTTCATTCTGACCTAACATAATGCGTTAGCTTTCCTTAATCTTCGGATTAATTTTTTACTTTCCCATAGAAAACTATTTTGCAGTGAGAGATAGAAGCGGTGGATAAAATAACATAAAGGGGTTATGGGAAGGAGTATAGAAGAATAAAGGAATAAAGGAAGGAGAAGCCATAACCAGGGACTATTATGTGGGAAAAATATTTTTAATGAAGGGTAAAAAATAAACCAGTGTTCCATTTCAGTGTTTTATAAATTCAATTCTAAACACTATTTTAACTTAAATTAGTATGTTTGTTTTTTGAGTGTGTTATTATATGCACATCGGAATGTACATGTTCTTGGAAGTCATAAGAGTGCAACTCTTTCATTAGAGCTTTGTTATAGGGATTGCAAGTTGCAGGGAATGGATAGTGAACTCATTTCCTCAGAAAAAGCACACATGAATTTAAATGCGGAGAAACATTTCATCTTCCTCAAT
>NW_004949228.1:0-2184 GCF_000317375.1 Microtus ochrogaster | reverse complement strand
TTCCAGGTGTTGTGACTTTGAAAGCAAGCAGCACAGTCACTGTTTTGGCCAATACAGTGGAAACAGCCAGAGTAAATACAACTCCAAATGTAATATGTTGCAGAACACAGGTAGCTGAGTTGGGATGCCCAATGAAAAGCAAGGGACACAGGAAACAGAAGATGAGTGAAATTAGCAAGATGTAGCTGAGATTCTGGTTGTTGGCCTTGACAATGGGAGTGTCATGATGCTTCACAAATATCCCAAGAACCACAGCTGTGAATGCAGAGAAGAACAAGGCCATTAAGGTAAGAACCATCCCTAAGGTGTCTTTGTAGTTCAGAAAGATCACAGCGTTTTGAATACACTGGTTCTGTTCTCTGTTGGCATACTGGTGCTCCGGACACCTTACACAATTATCCACATCTGCTGGAGAGAGAAAAACATGATTACTACAACTACTGCCATTTATTGACAGACTTTTTCAATTCAGTGAGTTGAGTAAACATTGTGATATCTGATTCCTTTGCTGATGATGTAGCTGAGAGACACTGCTGCATAGCAATACTTTTATTTCATAATATGCATTATAAATGTGGGAAATGAAATACAATAATATGTTGTGTATTTCACTTTGTCTTGGTGATACCATTTTATATTATCAGAAAACAGACATTTTCAGTCCTTTCTGAATGCTATGATGAATTGACTGAAACTAGTGAGTTTTACAGAGATTAAAATGATTAATCACTGTATTGCACAGAGTGTATTTAATATGTCAGATACCGTGGTTAGAGAGATTTTTGATGTCTTTCTCTTTTATGAATCATTTACCTGAAATAGATGGAGATCATGTCTTCTATAGGACAAGTTATGTTGTTGCGGGAGGTCCTTCAGCTCCTCCAGCCTATAGCCGCTGAGATACCAGCCCATTGGGGTGTGGTCTCTCTCCCTTTAAAAAAGCAGCCACTTCCCTCTCCTCTCTCTCTTTACTTCCTGCTCCGCCGGCGACTAGACTCCCTTCCTGGTTGTGCAGAGGGCTGTTGTCTGGGATGGAGATCTGTAAGTTTTTTTCTTCTTTAAATAAATATCACCCTATGAATCATAATTCCAAACTGGTGTGGCATTGTTAGTGACTTACGCCTTCATTATGTGATACATTTTCTAGTATGAATTCACCAGCCAAAACCCACTGACATATAAGAATCAGGAAACAGAATCTGTAGGGACCCTTGGAGTCTTCACACAACATACTAAGATCAAGTTCTCAACCAAAAGGATTGATGTGTCCAAGAGGACAATGGGCAGGGAAAAAGAATCAAAGGCAAGAGATAGAGAATGAATAGGGGTAAGTCAACAAGGGAGGAGGGAACAGGATTTGATCAGGGAGTACATAGCACTGCCTCTGTTTAGAGGAGACAGGTGTGGCCTGTAGGAAAATAGCAGTTTATAAAGGTAAAAGCAGAAGCCCCTGATAGGACAAATAATTTAATTTTGATTGAATAGGTTAATTCAGACAGTCATAAATCACGTTTTTTGCTCACTGGACTTCAATAACATTTAATTGGATGTCATACGTTGGAGGCTAATTCCATTATTATGATCCTGGGACATGCTGGCATGGAGAAAAACATGGTACTAGAGAGGGAGCTGAGTATTCTATATCTTTGATTCATAGGCAATGGAAAGTAAATGATCTCACTGTGAATGGCATTCCCTATGAAGGTACAAGAAGCTTAGAGATCACCAAATAGATTGGATCAAGAAAATTCCCCTTCCATATAATAACCAAAACACAAAACATACTGAATAAAGGAAGAATATTAAGAGCTGCAAAGGAAGAAGGTCAAGTAACATAAATAGGTAAACCTATCAGAATTACACCTGACTTCTCAAAGGAAACTATGTATGTAAGGCAGAAGATCTTGGATAGATATGCTGCAGACCCTAACAGACCATGGATGCAAGCCATACTACTATACCCAGTAAAGCTTTCTTTCACCATCGATGGAGAAAGAAAGATATTTCACGACAAAAACTGATTTAAACAATGTGTATCTACAAAACCAGCCTTACAAAAGGTAGTAGAAGAAAAACCTCAACCCAAAGAAGTCAAAAACACCCAAAATAGCACAGACATCTGACAACCCTCCACCAACACAACTCAAAGAGGGGAAACACACAAACACTACCACCAAAAAAATA
>NW_004949227.1:713671-714711 GCF_000317375.1 Microtus ochrogaster | reverse complement strand
TCCCGGTAAGTGCACCTTGGGGTGCTACACACAGATGATTAGAAATGGGCTAGTCCAGGTGCGAGAGTTAGCCTAGAAGAGGCTAGATAGAAATGGGCCTAGCAGTGCTTAAAAGAATACAGTTTCCGTGTAATTATTTCGGGCAAAGCTAGCCGTGTGGGCGGCCAGGGTGCTGGGGACGCAGCCCCACCGCTCATATTACTACAGGTTCAGAGATCTCTTTTGGAAAAAAAGAAAATTGGATGGGATAATAGAGCTTATAAAGGAAAAAGAAGGAGAGAATTATGGGCTTGAATGGAGGAAGCTAATTTCACACTTCCATCATGAAGAACCAAGGGTGATTCCCAGAGGAAAACCTTACAAATGCATGCTGTGCTGTTTTTCCAGTAGATGCATAAGAGTATTCCGAGACCCACATCATGGTCTGAAGCTCTTTGGTTAGCTTAAGGCTGGCTGAATAAAGTGTGCTGTGCTGGGCAGGAACTTCATGTTCTTTGAAGATAGCTCTGCTCACAGGACATGGGATACGGGGAACAATGTAGGCCTGAAAATTTTAGAACCAGTCAAACATCTTTGTGCCAGAGATTTAGAAATCCTATGAGAGAGGATGAAAGGGGGTTCGAACACTTTTAAATCTTCTATGACTCTAGTCCAGTGACAAGAAATGTTGCTGTGGAAAACTGAGTTTGGTTTGTAAATTCAAAAAAACAAAGCAAGACAAAAAACACTGCTGGAATTGCATTGTTGCAGCCATCCTAGAGAGTTCAGCAAGGAACCCAGCTAGATTCTATAACTCATGACCTTGGCAGTAATGAAGAAAAATCACATGCATTGGAAGAGGCCTCACTTTTAAAGGAACATCATGCCACCTACCTCATCCAGTCTAGCGTAAGCAATCACTATAGACTTTGAAGGTTAACACAGCACCTAGTTATTAATTCCCACATGCCCCAAATCAGGAGGGCAAGCCTGGCTTAAATGGTTCCTTGTGTTCTGAGCTCACAAAACTACAGTCAGGGTATTGCTGGCTGGACTCTGAT
>NW_004949227.1:710078-711756 GCF_000317375.1 Microtus ochrogaster | reverse complement strand
CTACAATACTGTGTGGGGCCTCCTCTGGCTTCTTCCTCAGACTCCACTGAAAAGCTGTGCTAAAAAGGAATGAGTCTCTATGATATAGAACACGGGCTAAGGATATCATAGGGTGCCCCAAGGTCAGTTATGTAAAGATAGTACCTTCCGAATGGTGGGATTTCAGGAACAGGAATCAGGACAGCTGAGCTGAACACATGGGATCTCCACCTCTCTTTTTATCTCCATTTTCAGCAGAAGCTGGACATCTTAATTAACATTCAGTGTTAAAGGGAGTCCACACGTGAGTTAGGCCTCCCGTCTGAGAAATTGTATGAGTGCCTTGTAGAGGACAGAAGGAAGCCAGCATAGCACTCACCACCAGCCATGTCCAGGAGCAGATGTAAGGCAAGAACAGAAAATAGGTTATGTGAGCTGGGCCACAGGAACACAACCTCCCATGAATGCTTAGGGCCCTACAGATATGGCAGCAAAATGATGTGTGCTTTCCCTCTGTCTACTGTGATTACCATCGATAAATAAAGGAACTGCTTTGGGCCTATAGAAGAGCTATATGGGAACAGAGCTAAGTGGGGAAAACTAAGCTGAATGCTGGGAGAAAGAAGGTGGGGTTAGGAAGAAGCCATGGAGCCCCACCAGAGGCAGATGCCCAGAACTTTACCTGGTAATCCCCAGCCACATGGCGATACACAGATTAATAGAAATGGGTTAAATTAATATGTAAGAGTCAGCCAATAAGAAGCTAGAGCTAATGGGCTAAACTCCAAATCCAGAATCCTTCCATACAAGCTCCCCAAAAGCTCTCGTCTTCTCTCTTCTGGAGCAGGATATTTACTGTCTTTACTATCATTTCCACAAGCTGAGTGTGCCCACCCACACCAGTCTAGAGTATCCTAGCTTTCACAAAGAGGAGCTCCTCATTCTCCCCAATCATCAGTGGCTCTGCAACCAGAACACCTTCACACAGATCCCTGTATCTGGTGTCCCACACCTCTCTTCTTCTCAGGCCTTGGGCTGAGAATCCCTCCTATAATGACTTCATCTCATCCTAGCCTGTCTTCAGTTATTAGGGTCCCCACCTAAGCAAAGTTCCCAGGTATCCACTCATTTTCTCTAACTTTGATAATACTGTGGAAGCAACCAGGAGATTGTCTGCTCTGGGACTTCAAGACTCTGGAAAAGATCTCAGAATGCTACCACAGTCCAGGAGGTTTTCAGGCCTTTTCTAGGCAGGGAAAACTTAGCTGAATGCTGGGAGAGAGAAGGGTGGAGTTACAGAGAAGCCATGGAGCTACTGCCAGAGACAGACATGCTGAAACCTTGGTGGTAGGCCGTGAGCCTTGTGGTAAAATATAAAATAATGGAAATGGGTTAATTCTAGATGTAAGAGCTAGTAAGCCATACACTTAAGTAGTTGGCCAAGCAGTGATTTAATTAATACAGTTTCTGTGTTGTTATTTCGTGAATCTGGGAAGCCAGGAAATGAACAAGTGGCATCCTACAACACTTCTGCTTCTTTCTATCTGCTAGTGAAAGACCCTCTGAACACCCCCCCCAGAACCCGCAGCTGGCCTGCTCTCATGAGAACATCCCGCCTGCTTGGGGAAACAGGATGCCTATAGCCAGCATATGTGCCAAACTTAGAATATCAGCAGTTCACAAAAGAAACAATGCCTCC
>NW_004949227.1:708025-708858 GCF_000317375.1 Microtus ochrogaster | reverse complement strand
TGTCTACCAATGGAAGGTCCAAGAGTCCAGCAGTTGTTCCGTTCATGAGACTGGATAAGATGGTCTTTGGTATGTGCTGGAATCCTGAAGAAGTAGGCTCCAATCCAGTGAAGGAATGGATGTGCAAGCAAGGTGATGGCAAGCAGGCAAAGAGCAAAAGCCTCTTTCTTTCCTGGCCTTTATATAGGCTCACAGCAGGTGTGGCATCAATTAAAGGTGGATCTTCCCACCTCAATGATATGGATTAGAAGTGGCTCTTTCCACTTCAAATGACTGAATTAAGAAAAAAATCACAATCAGTAGCCGTCCTATATACAAATAATAAAGAAGCTGAGAAAGAAATTAGAGAAACACCACCCTTCACAATAACCACAAATAACATAAAATATCTTGGGGTAACACTAACCAAAGAAGTGAAAGACCTGTTCGACAAGAACTTTAAGTCTTTGATGAAAGAAATTGAAGAAGATATCAGAAAATGGAAAGATCTCCCATGCTCTTGGATAGGTAGGATCAGCATAATAAAAATGGCAATCCTATCAAAATCTACATAAAAACAGACAGGTTGACCAATGGAATCGAATCCAAGACCCAGATATTAATCCACACACCTATGAACACCTGATTTTTGACAAAGAAACTAAAATTATACAATGGGAAAAAAGAAAGCATCTTTAACAAATAGTACTGGCATAACTGGATGTCAACCTGTAGAAAAATGCAAATAGATCCATATCTATCCCCATTCACAAACTCCAGTCCAAAGGGATTAAAGACTTCAATATAAATCCGGCCACACTGAACCTAATAGAAGAGAAAGTGAGAAGTAGCCT
>NW_004949227.1:677023-705445 GCF_000317375.1 Microtus ochrogaster | reverse complement strand
AACTCCAGTCCAAAGGGATTAAAGACTTCAATATAAATCCGGCCACACTGAACCTAATAGAAGAGAAAGTGAGAAGTAGCCTTCAATACATGGGCATGGGACCCCACTTCCTAAATATAACCCCAGTACCACAGACACTGAGAGCAACAATAAATAAATGGGACCTCCTGAAACTGAGAAGCTTCTGGAAAGCAAAGGACACAGTCAAGAAGACAAAAAGGCAGCCTGCTGAATGGGAAAAGATCTTCACCAACCCCACATCAGGCAGTGGATTGATCTCCAAAATATATAAAGAACTCAAGAAATTAGACATCAAAATAGCAAATAATCCAATTAAAAAGTGGGGTACAGAACTTGTAGGGCCCTGGTCTCCCTTATTCCTGGGGTGCATTCGTGGGACAGTTTATGATCAGCTAACTAAGCTTCCTGTGTGTTTCTGTGCTCTCCCTGCCCCTCCTGGTGGTTAGCTGCAGGGCATTTACTCCATTGTTAATATGGTAATTTCCCACCTGCCTGGGTGGAGATCCTTGTGCAGCAGTTAGACACTTAAGGATTTCCCCAAGTCTGAATAAACTGGCATTCAGCTGGTCTCCCTTCAAATGACCCTGGTCTCTCTGTGTGTTCTTTCAATCTCCAGGCTCTTGCCCGACTCATGTATGGTACAGGGGCGCGCGAACTGTACCGAGGGTGTAACACAAAATCGGGTGTTACAAGAACTAAACAAAGAATTATCAATAGAAGAATATCAAACGGCTAAAAGACACTTAAGGAAACATTCAACATCATTATCCATCAGGGAAATGCCAATCAAAATGACTCTAAGATACCCTTACACCAGTCAGAATGGCTAAGATCAAAACACCAATGATAGCTTATGCTGGAGAGGATGTAGAGTAAGGGGAGCACTCCTCTATTTCTGGTGGGAATGCAAACTTATACAACCACTTTGGAAATCAGTATGGCGGTTTCTCAGAAAATTAGGAGTCAACTTACCTCAGGACCCAGCAATACCACTCTTGAGCATATACCCAAAGGATGATCAAACAAGGACATTTGTTCAACTATGTTCATAGCAGCATTATTTGTAACAGCCAGAACCTGGAAACAACCTATATGCCCCTCCACTGAAAAATGGATAAAGAAAATGTGGTACATTTACACAATAGAGTACTACTCAGCTGTAAAAAACAATGACATCTTGAAATTTGCATGCAAATGGATGGAGCTATAAGAAAAACATCCTGAGTGAGGTAATCCAGACCCAGAAAGACAAACATGTATGTAACTCACTCATAAGTGGCACTAGCTGTAAAGCAAAGGACAGTGAGCCTATAGTCCACAACCCCAGAGAAGCTAAGTAACAAGGAGAACCCTAAGCGAAACACATACATAGATCCCCCTGGGAAGGAGAAATGGACAAGATCTCCTGAGAAAATTGGGAGTGGGAGGGAGAGCAGAAGGGGAGGAAGAGAGGAAAGAGAGAGTGGGAGGAGAACTTGAGGGAATGGGATAGTTGAGATGGGGGAAGGACAGAGACAAAGAGAAAGGAGATATCTTGATTGTGGGAGTTATTATGGGGCTAGTAAGAAACCTGGTTCTAGAGAAATTCTCAGGAATCCACAAGGATGACTCCAGCTAAGATCCAAAGCTATAGTGGAGAGGGTTGCTGAACTGGCCTTGCCCTGTAGGTTGATGACTATCTTAAATGTCATCATAGAACCTTCATTTAGCAAATGATGGAAGCAGATGCAGGTATCCACAGTGGAGCACTGGGCTGAGTTCCCAAAGTCCAGATGAACAATGAGGTAAAGACCATGATTGGGATAACCACTGAAACAGCTTACCTGAACTAATGGGAGCCCACCAACTCGGGCCTGACAGCAAGAGAACTAGCATAGGACCAAACTAGGCCCTCTGGATGTGGGTGACAGTTATATGGCTGGGGAAGACTGTGGAGCCTGTTAAATATTTTCTGGCCAACAAGCGTCTCTGCCAATGAAAATAATCCCAATCAGACCAAATTAAAAGACGCTCAAGTTTAATAAATGGCAATACTCTCGGGTGGCCCTGGGAAAACACGGAGAGTGGAAGAGAAAAAAGGGGAGACCACGGGAAACTGGGAGACCATGTGTTCGTTCTCTGGGAGGGGGGGCAGGTTAAATAGCCTGAGGAAGTGGTCTTGACTTTCCCTGGGAAGGGATTTCCATTTGGTGGGCTTTCTCCGAGGTGGTGTTTGGACTGAGGCAACTCCCAGGGGAGGGAGCTAGGAATGGAGTTTTCTGCCCAGCATTCTAAAAATGGATGCCAGGGGGATGCCACCAACTAAACAATCCATACTTTTTGTATAAAGTGGTGTTAGGGAGCTGAGGTGATGTTTTTGACCAAACATTTCAGACTTTATGGATAAAGGGGTGCCAGCCAGCTGAGGTGAAGCCCCTCAACCAAACAGGGCCACTGGCAGTGAGACCAGGATTTATCCCTACTGCTTGTTATGGCTTTTTGCAACCCATTCTCTTTGGATGGATACCTTGCTCAGCCTAGATATGGGGGGAGGCCCTTGGGTCTGCCTCAAAGCAATATGCTAGACTTCATTGACTCCCCATGGGAAGCCTGACCCTCTGAGGAGTGAATAGGGGGTGGGATGGGGAGGAAGCTGGAGGCAGCAGGAGTAGAGAAGAGAGTGGGAACTGGGATTGATATGCAAAATGAGAAAATACATTTTTTAAAAAATAAATTAATTAATTTTAAAAAAGGTAGGCAGAAGCAGGTGAATCTCTATGAGTTCAAGGCTAATCTGGTTCCGGAACAACCAAGGCTACATGGGGAAACCCTGTCTTGAAAAACCAAGAAGAAGGGGGAGGAGGAGGAGGAAAGGAAAGAAAGAGAGAGAGAAAGAGAGAAAGAGAGAAGGAAGGAAGGAAGGAAGGAAGAAGAAAGAAAGAAAGAAAGAAAGAAAGAAAGAAAGAAAGAAAGAAAGAAAGAAAGAAAGAAAGAAAGGAAAAGAAAAATCCGTTACAGGTGAACCCAGCCACTTGAGTTTTAGTTAATTCTAAATGTAGTTGTTTTGGAATATTACTTTAAGATGGGTTAAATTTGTCTATGCTATGGAACATTTGTTTAATGGTGCAAAGATGTGTTGCATTCTTTTATATTGCATTTGTTTAGGTCTGTGAAGCTGTGTTACTTTGCCTGTCTAAACCGCCTTCTATTCAACATTTTATTGGAGACAATATCAATAAAAATTAGCAAAAAACAAACATCTTTGACTCATGTAGCACTTCTTAAAGGTCTCATTTATATTTTTATTTTTATATTTATTGATTAATTTGATTTGATTTTTCAAGACAGGGCTTCTTTTTTTCATAATTATACATTATATTTTTTAATGAACTACATAATCACAATACCTCCCCCCTGGTTTTTTTTTATTGAGAAAAAAAAAATTTCCGCTTCCTCCCAACCTCCCACTCCTCCCGCCCTCCCCCCACTCCTCTCCCCCTCCCTCTCAAGTCTGAAGAGCAGTCAGGGTTCCCTGCCCTGTGGAAAGTCCAAAGTCCTCCCCCCTCCATCCTGGTCTAGGAAGGTGAACATCCAAACTGGCTAGGCCCCCACAAAGCCAGAACAAGAAGTAGGATCAAAACCCAGTGCCATTGTCCTTGGCTTCTCAGCAGCCCTCATTGTCCGCCATATTCAGAGAGTCCGGGTTTATCCCCTGCTTTTTCAGTCACAATCCAGCTGGCCTTGGTGAGCTCCCAATAGATCAGCCCCACTGTCTCCGTGGGTGGGTGCACCCCTCTTGGACCTGACTTCCTTGCTCATCTTCTCCCTCCTTCTGTTCCTCATTGGGACTTTGGGAGCTCAGTCCAGTGTTCCAGTGTGGGTCTCAAGACAGGGTTTCTTTATGCAGCTCTGGCTATCCTGAGACTCACTCATAGAAATCCACCTGCCTCTGCCTTCCCAGTACTGGGATTAAAGATGTGTGCCACCATGCCTGGCTAGAAGATGTCATTTCTTAATATGATCAGACTAATAATTCTTGGACTTTGAAGGTGTACATTTAAACCACAACACCTAGCCTAAATTATTTTATTGTAGAAGTACAACAGACTATGACTATCATCAAATTGTTGCACCAAACAGGAATCATATATTCTTCTAGGAAATACAAACATCTTTGGGAATAGTAAGCAAATCATTGGCTACCTGGCTGTAAGGAAGGAGGGAAAAGAGATTACCAGGGTCTGATAAAACTTTCAAGGCGATAGATATGCTGTTGCCTTCATTTTGGTGAAGACTTCATAGTTGCTTGTGTATTTATGAAACCTTATCTAAGTATGATTAAATCAAAGTTTAATTACCACACTTTAAACATGTAATTTATTGCATGTCAAATTCTAACACATGTGGTTTTATTTTTTTAAAACACATAGAAAAACACAGCTATGTAGAATTGGGCAAATGATTTGAGACACATTAGAAAGAAAGGTACAGAAATAAGCACTTCAAACATAAAAACATATTTAATGTAATTAGTCATCAAGGAAATGATCCCAGAAATCACTTCACACCCACTTGAATGAATAAAAATAAAGGTTGGCAACCTGAACGTTGATGAGGATGAGAAAGAAAGTGAACTCACACATTTCTGTAGGCGTCTCAATTGCTTAAAAACATTCTGGCAGTTGCTAATAACAGGTACAGCTACCCTATGACGTGGCAAATTCCCCTCCCAGGCTTTTACTCAAGAAAAATTAAAGCTCATGTTCACACAAAAACATACACAACTATTTATATAGTGAATAACAACCCAAATTGGAAACAGCTCACATCATGACTGAATCAACTAGCTGTACAATGATATGCGACTCAGCAATGAAAGGAAAGGGAGCATATTTCAACAATAGAGAGCGAGCTCAAAAATAGCATAGTAAAGGAAAGAATTCAGACACAAAACCATATAAAATAGTATATACATTCTGATTCCATTCTCATGTAATAGTAATAAATACACTGTCAATTTTGAGAAAATTTAGAATAGTGGTTTCCCCTGTGGAATCATGCTAGAAATGGGCTGGTATAGGATGCATGGGAAATTTCCAAACTCCTAGTAATGGTTTATATCTAGATAGGGGTTTAGGAAAGGAGTTTGTACTATTGCAAGGCAAGCACTCTTCAGGCTGAGTTAATTCTCGGGCACCTGATCTTCCTTTCTTATGCTGGATATGCCAAGATTATCTGGATGACAGGGTGTTTACCTTTGATGCTGATTTTGTCAGCAAATGCTGCAGTTTCACAGAAGCATGCACACATTTCCTTCCTGACCACTTCAAACATCACCTGAATGGATATTGGATGAGCTTCTCATCTCTCTTCTGAGGGTTTTATATTGATCTTTGTTTATTAGTGACTTACTCAGGAAACCACTTTAAGAAAGCAGTTACTAGTGTCACCAAGGATGCACAAAGCAAAGCAATGAAATTGACCAGAAAAGTTATGTTGAACAGGCAACTGCTTGCAGCACCTCTAAACCAAGACACTGGTTTTGGGATTCATGATATAACCTGCTATTCTGAAATTCGGGTTACTGTTTATTTATTGGTCTGTGCCCCCTACTATACATCCAATACTCTCAAAGGAGCTCTGAGGTGCCTGATGTGTGGCTTTTAAGATAGGCATAAGAGTCTAGTTTTGTTCACGATTGTATTCTAGGTGTATGGCACAATGAAGGCTCATACATGACTTTATGAGGGTTTCTGACTCCTGCACTCTTTTCTTGAGTGTCTCCCCCCAGCCCTCCCATCATTCTGAAAGTCCTAGCCTTGTCAATTTCTTTATTGTCTCCACTACCAATCAATTTATTTTGCTCATTTATTCATTCATCATTCGTTTTTACATTCTTTCCGTGCTTTTTATCTCATCACCCAGGATCCATGTATTTTGCTCTCCCATTCTCACCTACCCCACCTCCTTTCCTCACCCCGCCCCAGACACGCCCCCATCCTTCCCACCCCATTTCATGCCAATGGTAGCCTACAGGCCGGGCGGGACCGAGGCCGGGGCGGGGCTTCACTCTCAGTACCCCAGGCGGCCCCCCACCCTCCACCCCCAACACCCCGGCTCCGGAAACGCGCCACCGAGCTGCAGGGCTCCGCCAGGGGCTGGCGGCTCCTTGGCGCTTCCTGCCACGCCGGGCCTGCTTGCACAGCGCCAGCTCCGCTTCTGCGAGGGCCCAGAGTCAGGTGCTGCGGGCCGGGTGAGCGTGCAGACCCCGAGAGGGACGTGCAACTCGAGTGATCATGAGAGATGTGCGCGATCAAGGATGTGCGGCCCAAAAGAGCATGCGGGGCGGCGGGAGGATGTGCTTGGGGGCCTGAGTGAGTGCGTGGACCGCGGGAGAATATGCGGAGGAGAGGGCGTCTTGCAGAGAGGAGAGCTGCTCCGCCTTGGGGCAAGCCAAGGGCCGAAGGGGATAGGTCTCTGGTGGTGCGGTGAGCATGGAAAGGCCCTGAGGCCTTCTCGTGCAGGGTTGGGGGCAGCGGTCAAAGGCGAGAATTGCGGATGTGCTGCTCTTTGAAGGATGCTAAGAATTGGGAACCGGTCAGGAGCTGGGGGTGGACCCTCCCTACAGCCTCCATCGACGTGGAGGCCGCAGGGATTGGCGCAGTGGGGGAATGGCTGAAGAGACTTTTTCCCAGAATGGGGGAGGGGGTTGCACCTCTGGGGCCCAGAAGAAGGTTCTGGCTTGGGGATACCTACCTTTTCATTTGAGTGGGGGTTGTGTGAGAATAATGGGAGCAGGCCTGTTGCCTGCTGCAGAGAGCTGAGGGTGCAGAAGGGACTGCTTGCTGGATGAAGAGAGCTTCTACTGTGGCCTTCCTGGGAGTCACATTTTCTGGCGCCACTCCATTGCCCCCTTCTCCTAAACTCCTTTGCTGGTTCCTGCAGTCTGTATTTGGTGATTAATTGCATGTCATTTTACACACACGAGTATTCCTAATTGCCTGCTGTCCAAAGCCGATAGTCCTTTTCAGCGCCCCTCCCCCCCATTCTTGGCCCTCTTCCCAGAGGGCTCACCCTGTACCAGCTGACTCTCTAGCCAGCCTTGGACTCAGAGGCAGGCAGCCCCCTCCGGTGTCCTTGGTCAGTAGAACATTTCCTTCTAAACCTCAGCCTTTACATTTTCCTTTAGGAGACAATTTTGTATAGGACCAGTTGAATAGCACCTCTCCTAGGTAGGACCACTTGCCTTCTCCCTTCTCCCATTGGGCCTTGTTATAGAAACAACATTCACAGTGTCTGACATCGTCTGGTCCATTGCCCCAAAGTGGTCCTGGACCTGGATTTAGAATTCCACGGCACAGTGATTTCTAGCCTTCTGACAGTGATAGACCCTTTAGAAAGTCTGCTAAAAAGTGAGTTCTCTTGCCTGAGGTCTGACCACCAGCACAGCTTCAGAAGGAAGCTCCTGGATGGGAAAACGGTCTGATGAGACATGAGACCTCCAAATCTAGACAGCCCCAATGTCTGCATGTTGAAATATGCCAATTCCATGACACCCACCCAGACCTGCTGTTCTGCCACTAGATTTTTCGTAAACCTAGCTTCTAACATAATGATCCAGCCCTTCCAAAACTGTTTGGGTTCTTTGGGTGACCTGGGGCAGCTGTATAACCATTCACCATATCCCCAGTTTGGAATCTTTTATATTTGGACAGTGTAACGTCAGTGATTCTATACTTACAATTTATTTTGAATTTTAGAAAGATGTCAGTGCATATTCTTGGAAAAATGGAAACATAAATCTTTCCTCAATTAAACACAACAAACAAGCCGGGCGGTGGTGGCGCATGCCTTTAATCCCAGCACTTGGGAGGCAGAGGCAGGCGGATCTCTGTGAGTTCGAGACCAGCCTGGTCTACAGAGCTAGTTCCAGGACAGGCTCCAAAGCCACAGAGAAACCCTGTCTCGAAAAACCAAAAAAAAAACAAACAAACAAACACTACAAAATCTCCTTATGGTCCACCTTCTGGCTTTTAATAGAATGGAATAAAGAGGAAAACCTAAACAGAAAGACAGGTGCCCAGGCAATGTGAGAAAGAAAACAGATGCCTTCCCACCCACACACACAGACAAAAGATAACACAGGCACAAATAGCTCAAGAGAAACAGACTTTCCTGGTAAGACAGCCATCACTTTTGGCCTTTTAGGTGTCTCTGCTTTTTGAGTAGCAGCCAAATTTCACAGTACAAGATGGACCTATGAGCCTCTTGCCCACCTCCTGGCCTGCCAGGTTCATTTGGGAACATACATGTCAGGCGCACCTGTAGCCCCGGAGCCCACTCAGTATGCCTTGCACCCTGGACTCACCTAGGCACATCCAGGCCTTGGCAATGCCGGTTCAGTTACACAGCTTGTCCTGCCCTTGAGCGCTCGTTACCAACGGACAGGTTCCTGGAAGGTGTACACATGAGCCTGCTTCTGTTCACCTGAGTTCTTTCAACCCAACAGGTGAGACCGTCCCTGCTGGACTAATCTCTTGGAACTGGTCTAAAACAAGATGAGTCATCCCTGTGTGTCTCTTTTGGGTAAGTCTAGGTGTTTGCAGAAAGTGTCTGCTGTGCTGCAGCAAGGCCCATGGGTAGCAGCACAAGACAGTGAAGACGTGTTTGGGTTCCGGAAGCTCATATATGCTAGTCTTGATGAACTACTTAGCCAGAAACAATTCTGGCAATCTTAGACACAGTGCCAGGCAAAGAGGTTGCCGGGCAAGGAAAATGGGGAGACCAGGGAATCACAGTGTGGGAGAGGGAGTTGAAAGTACCCATTAGAACCAGATCTCTTTCAAGTGTTCACAACCTTGAAACACATTTGCCCTGGCCCTAAAGGGAACTGAACAGTTAAATTATGTGCTCTCTTCTAGCTTGGTTTTCTGGTGGTGTGATAAAACACCTGACCAAAAGCAACTAAGAGAGGAAAGGGTTTATTGGGCTTGAGGGAAGCCAGGACAGAAAGCATGGGGGAGCGCTACTGACCTGCTCTTAGTTCACTACTTAGCTAGGCTTTTTATACAGCTTGGGCTCTGCTGCCTAAGGACGGGCCCCTCCAACATCAACTATCAACCAAGAAAATCTCTCTTAAACATGACCACAGTACATTTTGATTGATGGGTTTTAGTTGAGTGACTTTGCTGCCACAGAAAGATAATGCCTGTCCAGGGAAGTATAAAAGACATCAAATTATTCACCAGTTTTTATGATATACATTGTTTTATCTCTCTGTTGAATTCAACTCTGAATTTCTGTTCTTTCAGGTAAAAATACAGTGATTATTTTGGGTCTCTTTACATTTGTAATTCCATGCAGTAAATTCAAATAATTTGTTTAGGTAAAACTTACTTTATGGCTGAATAACACTTTATTGTGTCTTATACCGTATTCTATTTATCTGCTGTTGGATACTCAGGCAAATTCTATGAATAATACTACAGTAAACACATATGTGGAAGTATCAATGACTATACATTAACACATTTTTTAAAAAATGTACATGTTGTTCTGAAGCAAGACTTGCTCGGCAGGTGAGGTCTGCTGTTCTAGAATCCACAGTTGGCCAGCCCCGCAATGAACACTGACAAGGTTGGCGTGCGTGGTTTCTCGCAGCAGATGGTTATTAAACAGCTGCAGCAGCCATGGACTTGGCTAGACCCAACATGAAGTTTGCAGTTGACCTTGACAAAGCCTTTGTGCTCTGGCCTTTGTGTCCCATGGAAAGAAAGACAGTCTTGTTTGCCTTGAAAGTTTGTTTTCCTGCGGCGATTCCCCCAGCTTCCTTTCCCACTTACTAGTATGCCATAGAAAATTCTTAAGGATTCAGGGTATGCTTTTCTATCCTGAATAAAAGTGTCTTATGTTCAAGGTTAGCGTTGCCCTCCACGTCCACTGGGTGCACTCCAATGACTTTCATGTTCTATATGGAATTGATTGGACCTTGATCGCCAAAGATCCATTTCAGAAGGCAATGGTCACCTGTGCTTGTCACTGTTGTCACAGCATCCAGCTTCTTTTCTAGATTATATTCCATCATTTTAAAGTGGAATAGTTGTACAACACAGAGACTAAGTGATCCAGTTGTCTTCAGGATCGGTGGATTCATGTCTATTATCATTTTTAAGTGATTTTCCTATACCTAGGATAAGCCTTTTTCCTGCTACACTTAGCTAATTGCATAGAGATTTAGTTACTTTTGTGATAGCAGGGCCCACCTTTTCCCTCTTGTTTTCATGAGTACCTTTTAAATTATCTCTGTGTGGTCAGGGGCTCTGTTATTGTGGGTGGCAGTCACATAGCCATCAGGAGCTAACGTGCTCTCAAGCCAAATCCCAGTTCTTTTAGAGTTGTAGCTCCATGGCTTTAACAGTTTATCATGCCACTTAAGAAAAAACACTTCAGTGGGATTAGTTCCATTAAAGGTGTGTGTGTGTGTGTGTGTGTGTGTGTGTGTGTGTGTGTGAGAGAGAGAGAGAGAGAGAGAGAGAGAGAGAGAGAGAGAGAGAGAGAGAGGAAAAGCATAATGTATTTATGCAGCGAGGCTCTGCAATGGCATAATGATAGTATGGTTTAAAGGTATCTGTGAAACATAGACCTACATCATGCCATGTCCTACATGTTGCCAGGAGCTGCTACGGACACTGGGAATTTAGGGGTAGCCAATGGAGAAAAGGTACTGTCCTGTTAGATCAGATTTTCTTTTTATGAGAAAAACAAGCAACTTCAAAGGAGAATTTTTCATTAGTGAAAATGTTTGGAGGAAACTGCCAGGGCTGGAGAATAAAGAGGTTTTAAGGAAGTGACATTTGCATTAAGGTCTGAATTATTAGATGAAACCTCCTACGATAAGAGATGGTATTCTTGGCAGGTTCACAGGCTTTGAGGGCCACAACCTTGGCATCTGTATATCTGCGTGAAAGTCAGTGTGTCTGAATTGGTTGATTTTGAAGGGGGGCAGGATATGCATTTGTGCTCTAGACCAAAGCTTATTACTGGCTTGAAGGCAAGAAAAGGTTTATAGTAGACCATCTTTTCCCAGAAGTACATACATGATGTGATGTCCTATTTCATTTGAAGTGAGTTGTTTTAAAAACAGAATCATTTATAAATTTATGATCGGTTCATTGTGTTTGTTTAAGAAGCCCAAATAGGAAGAATTTATTAAGGCAGAGGATCACCATCGCTTTGGTGGTACTGGGACAAAGAGAGGGTTTGTCCACTGAATATCTCTTCATGAACTCACACATTTGGATAAACACTTTTGCTAAACAGTTAGCTAAAAATGCGTGGGAGGGCTTGCAAGGACTTTTGGGTGACATTAGACCTTCTTCTGCTCATATTTTTCTATAAAGCTGATAGCTTAAGGAGATGGTTCCAAGAAGGCTGTGCCTAGACTTCCTGGTCACTCCCCCTTCACAGGCTGCTGACAGGTTTCCACTAGTCCTCTTTGTTTCACTGCATATGGCTAGCCTAAGAAACGCTGATCTTTTTATATGCCCTCAAGGGCCATTCTCCTGCCATCTCCTTGGTCTCAGCCCTGTTTTCTGGCATGCTGACCGTCTGTCTTATCCCACATTTACCTGCCAAAGTAAATCTAAATTTGGTCTTTTATGATATCAATAAAATTCAGCTTGATGTCTAAAAAGCCACACATTAAAGAAACTGAAAATGTGTCTTTCCCGACCTTATCTCTCTTCCTTTGTAGCTACACAAACATTGAATCAATGTGCTTATTCTAGCTCCAGGTCAGACTCAGTGTTTTCCTTTTTTCTATGAAAATGTGTTTTCTCTGCTTTCTTTCTCCTCTTTGGGTTTTCAGGCAAATGTTATCCCTACCTGTATCTTCACATTTTTGTAATCTGCTGCATGTTATTCTAGTCTGGCCACCTGTTGATTTTTACATGAAACCTTTCAAGTTTTCTTCTTGCTCTGAGTTCTAGGACCTTTCAGTAGAATTTTCAGAACTCTGAGCCAGCCTGGTCATTCACCTTCTCCCCACATACTTTTTTCTTTGTATATTGAGATTAGACTCTTCCTATTGGTTACAGTATACTATTTTCTGTGCTTTTTCTTTTAGCATGTCTGTGTCCTTAACACTTTTTTAGACAGTATGCACTCTTCTTTTTTTTATTGAGAAAAGGAAAAAAAAAAACAAGTTTCCGCCTCCTCCCAGCCTCCCATTTCCCTCCCCCTCCTCCCACCCTTCTCCCCTCCTCCTACCCTTCTCCCCCTCCCCCTACACACTCTTCTTTTTTAATACATTCTACCAATCTGTCCTTCTAATTGAAGTGTGTAGCCCATCATTTAGCATCATGATCTGTGTTTAAGTTTGCTGTCCTGCTATTATTTCCATTTGCTCCATCTCTTCTCTTCCCTTTACTTTTCTTATATGTTTAGCAACTGCATTTTTTTGAAATGATCAGTTAAATTTCAAAGATTTTGAAATGCAGAAGGTGAAAGTCTTATGTTTCCCTATGCCTTTACATTCTTTGTGTATTTCTAAATCTGATTCCATTTTCTTCCACCTGAATGCTTTCTTTTAGTATATTCTATGGTACAGAGATGCTAATGACAAATTGTCTAAATGTTGGCTTTTGTATAAAATATTTATTCTTCATTTTTGATTAATATTTTTTCTGACTATAAAATTTTTTAAGACTTAATTTCTTTCTTTCTTTTGCATCATTTCTTTCCTCCAGGTACTTTTAAGAGTTTTCTCTTACCATTTTTAGAAATTGAATTTTGATGGTAGCTCTCTCTCTGGCTTTATTTAGGTAACAGTTGTTGCCATGTCTTCATGTTTTCCACTGTTTCTTATAGTATCAAATCTACTAATGACACCCAGTGAAATTTTTAATTTTATATACATTTATCTGCAAAAATTTCATTTGGTTCTTTTTATTTTATATCTTCTGTTTCTCCCCATGTCCTTGTTTTTCTTTCAGTGCTGGGGCATAATTAAATTGTTATTTTTCTTTATCTATTAGTTCTATTCATTTCTGGATGCTTCTATTGACTGTTCTCTTAACTGTTGGTGACATACCTGGTGTTTCTTGGCAGTTCAATTTTTACTGGGAATTACATGTTGTAATGATCAGTTTGTTGAGTGTCTAGACTTTGAGGGTTACAAGTAGTTATTTGTAGGTCACTTTGATGTCATTGGGGCCGGTACTAAGTTTTTATAAGGCAGATCTTTTGTAGTTTGGACTTTAAGGATAGACAGATCTTACCGTTATGTCATGGTCCCTCTGTATTGGCCTCTGAATGTCCCTGGGAATCATAAAGACTCTGTGTGAGTTGGTAAGATCTTGGGAACTGCTCACCTTACAGTCCTTGGGAGTTTCATTCAGTACTTGTAGTCAGAAAAGATTCAAGGGAAGCTTTTCACTTCTTTTTCCTACATAGAACAGTGCTTTCTGAACTCTGCTCTGCAACTTCCCTCTTCCCCTGCCACCCTGAAGCTTCTGTTGAGGTTGCTAAGCTCTGTCCATTTGATTTCACCCCTCCTACACTCTCATTCTGGACATTGCCACCAAGCAAAGCACTAAACTGATGACAAGACTTGCCTTATTTGTTTCTCTTGGAATCTTGATCCTGGGCTTCCTACTACCCTGGTATTAAAAACTGTCGTTGAACACATGTTTGTAACTTGTTACTCTACCATGGCCATACATGTGGACATTTTCATTTACCTTTTCAAAGATGCCATAGTTAAGTCTTTCTGAGTACCTGGGGTTTTGTTGTCCTTCAGATAATGCTAAAATGCTTCCTTTTCACTTAATATTGAGTTGTATTGAGTTGACATCAGAATGTGGAGGAAAAGGTCACCCACATACACAAGTGATGTTTTCTTTATCAATGTAGTGTTTGAATAACTTTCTCCAGGTATTTTTTTCAACTTCCCATTTTGTTGAATAACATAAGAGAGTTCTTCATGGTTTTCTCCCAATGACTTATTATACTAGTATGTAATTTTAAAGGCCCCACTGCTAGTAAAGAAGTTCAGGTTCTTGCTCTTTGTTATCTCTCTTCCTTTCTGTGGCCTCATCAGTTTCAAGTGTCCACGAAAGGACCCCTTATCTCTGAGTTAGTTCTTCTGGTACTCTCTTTAGTGTGCTTCTTCCCTTTATAGTATGAGTATTGATCTCACCCAGGCTTACTTTAGGGAAACTCTGTAGTCAGCCAGTCTCTGGCAGCTAGTCTTTCTGCCAGCAGCTCTCTGTAGCTATCTCTGACTCTGCCTAGGCTAGCATTTGTTTGTCTTATCTTACCCTCCTCTGGCCTACCTATATTAATTCTTTCCCAGCCTACTTTCCTGCTGTTTCATATATGTTTTCTCAGGTACACTCATGCTCTGCCTTGTCATTCTGCACTGCCTGAGAGAGAAGACTTTGTAAGATTTAAAACTACGAAATAGGAAGTCACTAATGCCATTCCAGGGGACCCAGAAACAGGGCTGTCGTTACTCACAGCTTTTTTCACTTTCCTTAGCCCTACCTGCTCCCCAAGATGGAGCCCCAGGAAACCAGGTCCTGGCAGTCCCTCTTGAGATGCCGGAGGCCCAGGTGAGCTGTGCTTCCCTCTTGCCTTGCTTGAGATTCTTGTCACTGCTCCCTGATTTTGGCCTCAGCCTTTGCTTCTTGCCCAGCATGACTTGCAGCAGAGTGTGAGCCCTGGCTACTGCCCTCTTTCCTGTCCTCTGCTTCTCTCCCACAGGCTGCCAAGGAATGGATGCCCAGTGTGCTTATGATGCCCATTGTATGTGTGAGAAAGCTAAGTCTGTGTTCTTTGGGAAGACAATGGGAGTCTCATGCTAGACAGCCCAGGTCTCATTGTGCTTGATCATGTTTTCTTTCTAGGACTCCTTGGGATTGTGGTTGGAGCTCCACATTAGTAACATACACCGATGTGAATATTTCAGGCCCTATCCTTCTTGCCCCCTACATCACTGGTGCCACCCTTCCTTATTACAGATTAGGTTAAAAGACTGACTATCAATGGATTTATTTCAGGACTTGGTGTCATTTGATGTTGTACAGTGGTACCTCACAGAACAGAACTGGCTGAATCTGAGTCTGAACCTGGAGCAGCAGGCAGTGGCATATTCCAGGACTGTGACCTCCATTGGTAAGGATGTTCCCAGAGCTTCTCAGACTCACCATCTACTGAAAGTGGAGCTGAGGATACATGGCCACCCACACACCATTTCACTCAACAACAGCTCCCCCAACTCCTCATGGCATGGAAAAATCTCTCCATTCCCATCTTTCACTTGAAGGACATTAGAACAGTAGTCAGTGAAATGGCTGAGCAGGTAAAAGTTCTTGCCACAGAAGCCTGCTGACCTCAGTTCGATCCCCAGAAGTAGGAGGAGACAATCAATTTGTGCAACTTGTCCTCTGACTTCCACAAGCACACCATGGTATGAACATCCACACATAGTCACACACACTAAAGAAATAAATGCAAAAATAAAAATTAGAGCAAACCTGTCATAATTTAGAGTATTTTTAAAATGCAGTACATTGTCTTCAAATAAAAAACATATCAAACATTAAATTGATCAGAACAATACTAGATCTTAACCATAAGGCTGAGATGACAAATTATACCAATATATACAAATAAATGCAATATATATAGTATATATGTACTATATATACTATGGTATATTGTACATACACATACACACACACATAAATTATACCAACCATATGGCCAGTTGATTGAAGGTCATTGTTGAGAGCTCTTGTTTATCCATTAGGTATTTGCATGGGGTGGGAGATTTTTGAAGAAGGAACAGTTAAGAGTTTGGTTTAAGTGTTGTAGAGGTCTGGGAAGAGCATGACATTCAGCGGTGGGGTACTGGGGTGGCTCATTGGACAAGGAGCTAAGTTCATGTGGCCAAGATGCTAGCTACTGTTTTTCTGGGGCCTCTGCTGAGGGCACAGAGCCCGCCTTCTTAGAGTCCCCCAGAAGGAGCTGGTACTTGGGAAGTGCATTTGAACTGCATGTGTGACTTACATAAGAAAGTCATAGACAGCCCAGGAGATTTGGAGGGGATCTCCTTTGACAGCTCTTCTCCTGTTCCTTCATGCTGATATCACCGGCTGTCTTCTCCCGTTAACAGGAGTTCCCGTTGTGAGTCCTGCTTTGGTATCTCACCTGTCACAAGGACAAATTCTGTTGGTATCAGATCCATCCCTCAACACAGATCACACTAAGCACCCTGGTGAGCATAAAGGGAACATGAAGAAGCATGAGGAAATTTGGGAGAGGGGTACAGATTTGGGTTGTGTGGGGCTGCTGAGCTCTTAGGGTTGATGTTTCCAACTCAGGAAGACCAGCTAAGATTGGGGAGTCTACAGTTAGTGTTAAGAGGTCCCCTGAAGCTCTGGTAATGAGTTGTGATTGTACCCTTGCTAAAAGCTCCTTTGATAAGCAATGGCCGCAATCAGGAGTCCCCCACATTTCCCTCTGGCGCTTGCTTCTGCTAGCTTACAGGCCCTCCCTTGCTGGTTCTCAGCAGTTGCAGGAGAGGGGTTTATCAACAAAGGAAAGTAACCTTTTTCCTGGGCCCTCTGTAAACTGTTGTGTGTCATTTATCATTGTAGAAAGCTCCTCCGTGACCTCCCACCAGAAGATGGCTGAAGAAGCCCAGCTGCAAGAGATGGCGTCCAGGAGCTCCCCGAGGGCCAATGACCCCAGCGCTGAGGTCAAACAGAATGGGGACTCCGGGGGAAGGGGAGGGAGCCCACAAAGTCTGCCCATAGAACACCATTTTGCATGTAAAGAGTGTGGGGACACCTTCCGCCTTAAAGTGCTCCTTGTTCAGCACCAGAGGGTTCACAGTGAGGAGAAGGGCTGGGAGTGTGGCGATTGCGGGAAGGTCTTCAGGGGGGTGTCAGAATTTAATGAGCACAGGAAGAGCCACGCAGCTGTGGCCACTCAGCCCCGGCCTGGCCCCAGTTGGGCTCTGGAAGATGCCTTGCAAAAGAGGGAGCAAATGGAGAGGGAGGCGAAACCCTTTGAGTGTGAGGAGTGTGGGAAAAAGTTTAAGAAGAACGCAGGCCTTAGTCAGCACCTGAGGGTGCACAGCAGAGAGAAACCCTTTGATTGTGAGGAGTGTGGGCAGTCCTTCAAAGCCAACACCAACCTCTTTCGACATCAGAAGCTCCACAGTTCGGAAAAGCCCTTTGCGTGCAAGGCGTGCAGCAGGGATTTCCTGGACCGCCAGGAACTACTCAAGCACCAGAGGATGCACACGGGCCACCTGCCCTTCGACTGCGAGGACTGCGGCAAGTCCTTCCGTGGTGTCAACGGCCTGGCAGAGCACCAGCGCATCCACAGCGGCGCCAAACCCTACGGCTGTCCTCACTGCGGCAAGCTGTTTCGGAGGAGCTCAGAGCTCACCAAGCACCGGAGGATCCACACTGGTGAGAAGCCCTATGAGTGCACCCAGTGTGGCAAGGCCTTCCGCCAGAGCTCCAGCCTGCTGGAGCACACTCGCATCCACAGCGATGAGCGGCCTTATGCCTGTGGCGAGTGCAGCAAGGCATTCAGGGGGCCTTCTGACCTCATCAAGCACCGGCGCATCCACAGCGGATTGAAACCCTATGAGTGCGACAAGTGTGGCAAGGCATTCCGGAGGAGCTCAGGCCTGAGCCGCCACAGGCGGATCCACAGTGTGGCCAGGCACTGTGAGTGCAGTGAGTGTGGTCGTGTGTTCAAGAGGCACTCAGCACTGCAGAAGCACCAGCCCTCCCATCACCTGTAGCAGGGGTCCACAGAGGCCATAGCCCAGGCAAAGGAGATGAACAGTTTTGTAGCGCTTCTTCTATCTATTTTGTTGTGTGAGAGGTTGAAATGATTTGTACTGCCACCAGCAATTTATAAATGTTCATGTTTCCCAGTAGACCTATTGAGGGTGACTTTTACCATTTTAACATAGCTTGCCTACTTTTCCTTGCAGAAAATACCATCAAGGTATTTTAATCCTCATATCCAGAACGAGAAGAAAAAAATCTGCTTATGGGGGTCTAAGTAGGGAGCTGGGAGGTCCTTGCAAAGCTCTACCTCTGAGGGAAATTCAATGGCGTCAGAATGATGATGCACTTTTCTTGAAAGGAAAATTGCCCCGAGGTATTGGCCTACTTGAATTTATAAAATTTTAGGGATTGTAAATAGATCAAATAGCATAATATTTAATTTATTAATTTAGTTATACATACATATTGTAAATCACATTATATGGACTAATATATTAATGTAGAGAATTTACCATACTTTTTCACCATACTCCATTTGTTTCTAACTCTTGATGTACATTTTTTGACCTCACCAACAAGGGAACCTGTTTGAGGCATCAGCCACCTCTATTTGTGGTGTGGTAGCACTGTGACAATCCCTGCATGAGGCTTTCACCACAAGTTTCCTCCAAGCCATAAGAACATATTCATATAACATTACAACCATTACTTTGTGTTTCTAAATTAGTACTGTACCTACAACATAACCACATAAAGTGGTGCTTTCCCAAATGGCCTTTTAAAGGGACTTTTTTTCTGGGGTGGGGTGCACTCCTAGTAAAACTTAGTGAGCTAGAGATAAACCTTTTTTTTGGTATCTCATTTAGCTAAGCCAATTTAATCCAGTGACCCCTATAAACATCAAAAACAAACATCAGTTGAGGTTTGGCCTCACATGGTATCATCTTGTTCAACTTAAAGTGAGAGAGAAGGCCATCTTCAGGACTTACAGGTAAAGTGACATCTTCCTGGAAGATCCTCATCTCATATCAGGCATAAATGGTACATCTTCAGCCTTCCACTTGCAGCGGTGAAGTGGGGAGCAGTCACAGTCCCTACCTCCTAAGGTTCTCAAGGAGTGTACCTTGCTTGCAAGAACATTGCCCAGCAAGGAGGTCTGCTCAGTGAAAGTCACTTGCTGACATCCCACAGCTCATTAGTATCAGAGACAAAGATGGACCTCTCAGGCCTCCTGACTACTAGCCTCATCTTTCATGCAATGATTTCAATACTATTTTCGTTTTCTTGCATGCCAATTATCCATTCATCTCCTTTGACTAGTTATCAAGTTACCTTTGGATATATTGATTTAGTACTTATTTCTATATCAATTGGGGTGTTACTTTCCAATTTTTATTGCTTTGTTTCTTTAGTACTTTTATTATATTTTTGTTTTATAGGCTTTGGATTATTTTTACGTATCCTTGAATTCTTTTTTGTCTGTTAACTCATGACTTTCATTGCTTCAGTACTTAGATATGATGATATTTTCTTTGAGAATTTACTTACAAAAGAAAAGTTGAATCCCTTGCCTACTGAGAAAGTGAACATATGGAGTGGGCAGGCTGGCTGGGAGTGGGCCAGAGAAGCAGGCCCATGCCTCATCCAAGATGTAGACTCTGTAAATGTCTCTGGGCAGCCCTTGACCATACAACCTGGCCACTGAGGCACGCTAGAGACATGTCCATCACACATTGCTCAGAGCACTCTGTGACTGCTCATCAGTATAGCCCCAGCCACCAGCACCAGGGCTCAGCTTCACCTAGACCAACAGAATGGTCCAAATATGACCTGGCAGCAGCCAGCCATCTTTCCAGCTGTCAGGAGCCTTGATCATTTTGGATCGGTGACTGAGCAGCAGCTCCACTTAAGAAATCTATGAGACATAGAAGACTCACCTGACTGGTGATGTTATGTGACCTCCGTCCTCCTCCCAGCAAATGACTCTGGAATGAAAGAGATCAGTTTTGTGGCTTCTGCTTTGGGCAACTAGGATGAGAAATTTGCCCATGTGTGTGGCATCATGTCCTGCAACCACATCTAAGAGGCCTGGGGAGAAACAGCCGTGTTCCTCTAGTAGCCTGTAAGCTGTGCCACAGAATCTGAGTACCAGGTCTAGTTCAGGACTTGCAATAGCCATGCCCAAGAGGGGCAATAAAACAGGATCAGACGGTAAGAAGCCATTCTGACAGTTCATGTAGCATAGAAATCAAATCTGATCCCCCTGCAGTTAGGCTGTTGCTGCGAGCCCCATTCAGGAGAAACAGCAGGTGAGGAAAATAGTCACACCAAGGTTGAGCCTGAGTTTCTGGTTGTGTCCTGAGAGGTGTTGGAGGGCCAGAAACTGTATCTTTTTTATTTTTTTATTTTTATTTTTTGGTTTTTCGAGACAGGGTTTCTCTGTGGCTTTGGAGCCTGTCCTGGAACTAGCTCTGTAGACCAGGCTGGTCTCAAACTCACAGAGATCCGCCTGCCTCTGCCTCCCAAGTGCTGGGATTAAAGGCGTGCGCCACCATCGCCCGGCCAGAAACTGTATCTTATGACAGCCTCGTGAGAGAGATTGTGTTCTCCAAGGTGGATAGTCTGGAAGGGCTCCCTGGGAAGCAAGGTCTGTCTGACAATGACCTCCATGATCTTGGCCAGGAGGGCTTCTCTAATGCCCCCAGGCCACCACAGACTGTAGGCTCAGTTCTGGTGGTTTCTTGTGAATTGGTCTGGACCCACTTTTTCTGATTACTTTTCTCATAGTGAGCTATTGGGACGTTTTTTGTACAGCTATCATTGGGTAAGGAATGTTTCTTGCTCGTTCGCTCATCATTTGTCAAGGTTGGCGAAAGATCTTATTGAAGTCTAGAGTAGCACTAACTCAGAAGGTAGCAGAGTGGTCATGGCCCAGTGCATGTCATAGGGCATGGCATCTCTTCACATCCATTCCTGCCCTCTTATACTCTTTTCTGTTTGGGTTCTGTAATTTTTTCTCAAATGCTTTTTTTTAGATTCAAAACTAAAAACCAGTGTCTTTTTTGTGACTATCATTGGATCACCTTTTAAATGATGTTGGCAGTGAGATCCCCTCCAAGTGCAACCAGTGTGTGGCTTTAACATGTGGCCACACACATAGTTGCATCCTTTGCCTTGGGTAATGTGGATCCTCTAGGTGTGCTGTTTTGTCCCATGCAAACGTGAGCAAGCTTCTTGCAGTGTGTGCTTGTCTATGCATCCGTGTATCTACCTCATTGCACTTTTCTTTCTAAGCACATGTGTTCTTGAAAGGGGATGGAGAGCAGCTAGAATCCTGGCCCCCGATAGAGAGGTGGCTCCATCTCTTTACCATATTAAGAAAGAAACCCTCCGTGGCTTTTGTTAGTATTAAATACTTGCTGAATTTTTTTTTTTGTTTTTTTGAGACAGGGTTTCTCTGTGGCTTTGGAGCCTGTCCTGGAACTAGCTCTGTAGACCAGGCTGGTCTCGAACTCACAGAGATCCTCCTGCCTCTTGAATTTTTTTAAAAAGCAAATTTTTACCATTTTGCTGCTTATGATTAACTATATCAATTAGTTGTATCATACCCACTCTTGGATTTATAGAGTAATCCCCACCAGATCAGTGTGGGCATCTTTCTCCCATGATATTGCATTCTCTGTGCTTGATTTGTGTGCTTGAAGTGGCATGACACCTGACCTGCCTGCAGTCCTGGGCTGTGGCCCTATTGTGTGCCACGTGACTTGCCACCCCATTTCTGAACCACATTAATTACACCAACCCCAGACACCTGACCCAAAGGCAGCAACCTTAGCAGTCAGACCTAATTGGAGAAGATAGATTTCTTCTTTTAGTACTGTGAAATGCAAGAGGAAACACTGAAGTCTCTGGTTGGTATTGGACCATGGAGGAAGGCACAAGGTACTTCAAAGAGTTGCCCCTGTGAGTAGAACCATAGTGGAGAGCTACATGTTGCTGCCCTCCTTGTCACAGCTACTTGGGTCCCACCCTAAGGGAGGCCTAGCTCTAGGTTCTTCTTTACTGGCAGCTGCCTGTATCAGTCTAGTGTGTCCTCACCATAGACTTCCTCCTCCTCGCCTTCAGCCAGCTTGAGTGGGTCTGTGCTTTTTGAAATTACACAAGAGCCAATTGGGCTGAGAAGACTTGCATTGCTGACTTTCCTCACATTCTACCCACCCGGCATTCCTGGCCAAATTCCCAGTTGATTGACATGAACACCTGCTTAAATGTGGAACTGTTTTCTGTTCACTAAGATGGGTGGAGCTCTATGCCTTTTAGTCAGTCTCTGGGATTAACCCATGATCTTCTGTATGAGTATAGTTCCTTTTCTGAACAGCATTTGGCTCATAAGATGAGCTCACGGGAACCTGTTCTACTCTATTTTGGAAGTGTTTTACTATTTCTAGCAAACCCGCTAGATTAGGGGATTGATGACACCTCTATTCCTAGTGTACTTACATTCTGTAGTTGGCATTGTTGCTTTGGATACTTAATTTCAAAATAGAAATGGTATCTTTGAACTTGATCCTCAATGCTACTTGTGTATCTCCGAGAATAGTAGTGTGTCCCTCCAGTTTGTATTCAGTTTTTGGCATTCTTGTTCTTCCCCAGTCCTATTATCTTGTCTGCTTTATGGCACTGTCTATAATTAGCCTTGCACTAGAGCTGTTTGTGGACTTAGCTTCCCATCCCCTTTTCTCAGCCTTCCCCAAACTAGTAGATTGTGAGCTCTTAGAAGACAGGGGCAGTCCTTCATGTCTAATCCCCTACCAAATCTAGCACAGTGCCTTTCATCTGGTAGATTTCAATAAATATATGTTAAATGGCAGAGGTCTTCCTTGACTCATTTTGTTCAGCGCTTTCCATTGTCTTCACCATGAGATAGCTTGCATAGAGAATCACCCGCCTAGTATCCAGCTCAGCTGCCAGCTTGCTCACTGCTGAGTTTGGTGATCTTGGCTCTTACTGAACATCTGGTGTTGTAATACGAGCGGCAGGGCTGCGTCCCCTAGCCGCCTGCTAGCTTATGCCCGAAATAACAACACACAAACTGTATTCATTTAAACACTGCTTGGTCCATTATATCTAGCCTCTTCTAGGCTAATTCTCACATATTAATTTAGCCCATTTCTAATCATCTATGTAGCACCGCTACGTACGCTTACTGGGAAGATTCTAGCCTACGTCCATCTTGGGTCTGAGCTTCATGCATCTGCCTCAGAGAGCAGAGCTATCGCCTCTGTCCAGGAGAGGGGAGCATGGCTTCTCTCTATGAGCTCACTTCCTCTTCCTCCCAGCATTCTGTTCTGTTTACTCCTCCCACCTATGTTTTAACCTATCAGGGCCAAGCAGTTTCTTTATTGCTTAACCAATGAAGTCAACAGATTGATATATGACACTCCCACATCAACCTGGAGGGTAACAGGCAGTGCTATGGTAGGGGAGGGAAGTTTGCTTATAGCCAGGAGTTGGCTCTTGACAGAAACATCATTTTCTCCATCTCAGTGTAGGCTCCCCAGCTCTGAGTCTGAGATGAAAGTGCTAAATAAGTCCAGACTTTGACTTGCTCAACTGAAGACCGGGAATGAGATGGCAAATAGGTTCTGTTTTCACTGGATTCTGGCGAGGAACCAGGTATGCAATCTTTCTTCTAGGATACCATCAGCACAGGCATCGATTGTTATAGATTTGGGCAGGAATGACATAACGCCTACCTGACAAGCAGCTGTTTCCCAGTGCACCTACCGCAACCCCAGCTTAACTATCTCTGCTCACAAACTAGTTGTGAGGAATGAACCTGTCATTTGCTATCCTGGTTTTGTATGTTACTAGTGATTTCATATTTTTTCCTTAAGTGTGTACAAGCATGGTTCTAGCAAGCTTGAGTTGGCATGAGACAAAACCACAGATCATTTGGATAAGCTAAGCCTGGGTTTGCAACTGGGTACGGGAAGGGAGGGCACAGCCTAGAATCCCCCTCTCTCCTAGTGTTCCTGCCTTGCAAAGCCTGACAGCCTCTCCATCACCAGCTTCTGCAGAACAAAACCAAGGGCATCAGAGGAAACAAGGATGTGGAGTTTTGGGCTCTCTTTGGTGGAATCTCCATGATATAATATATGAAGCCTCCTCAGCAGTTCCCCCTTGCCATGGCTGGTATAGGCACTGCCCTCTTCCTTCTATTCCAGATTCCCATCACACCATCTGCCTTGGCCCTCTTGGAGCTGGAGGCCTGCCAAGCAGAGACAACTGGCTCATAGAGTGACTTCTGCTTTGATGCTTACTACATTGAACTCCTCTCCCCCAATGTCTCCTGGCACATTTTCCTGAAGACTGTGGAACTGTGTCTCTGTCTGTTCCACCCCCAGGCCTTCCAATAGTTAGGCATACACTGGAAATGCATTTCCGTAGAGGGTAGCCACATTGAGCCAGTAGTGGTGCATACCTGTAATCCCAGCACTCAAGAGGTGGAGGCAGAAGGATGTAAAGTTCAGGCCAGTCTCATCTCTAGGACAAGACCCTGTCTAAAAGGCGAAGTGCCAACCACACAATAACATGATTCCAGACTTTTTGGGCAATATGTACCAGAAAGATTCCTGTACTTCCTCATTTCTCATCTTTTTTTTCTGACCTGTATGCAATATGTGTTTATTGAGCACCTGCTGCATGCTCAATCCCAGAAACACCAAAGCACATGGCATGGTCCTTGTAAGAGAATCGGGGGCAAGGAAGGGTGTAGACAAAATATCACAAGATGAGTGCTCACTTAAGTTCTTAGGATTTATATACTTTAGTGGGCACAATTTACACTTCAGACCCATCCCGACCTTGTCCCTCCCTCTCTCTGTCAGATTAGCTTCATTGACATCCCTGCTTCTGTCCGTGCCTGTCCCAGGCAGGACCACTCTTACTGAACCAAGGTGAAATCAGTTGTCAGATGTGGAAATCCTATCAAGCTGGTTGGTCCCCAACCAAATGTCACAGTTGCTTGTTGAGCAGCAGGCCATCATGGACTCCAAGGAGCTGGTTCTAAAAGGTCATCACTCCAGCACTTCTAAAGGCTCAGCTACATCATGTATGGGAGGGAGTTCTGATACTGCTTCTCCGTCCATCCCTTTCGCCCAGAAGTATAAATTCTTTCTGAATTGTCAGTTCTGCAGAATCTGGAGCTCCTGCTTCCTGATCCACAGTCGAGAGCCTTCTGGAAATGCCTACGTCTCCTGTTCTATATTGTCATCCTGACTATGGGTTATCTCCCACCCAGAAGTCTCCTTAACCTTAGTACTACCTCCCATACCACATTGTTGTCCTGTACCCAACTGAGAGAGATACCCCATGCTTCCAATGTCCTTTGTGTTACCAAAAAGAACCAAACTGATTATGAGCAACCTATACCCAAAAGCCATTCCCAGGCAGGGCGGAGTGCATCTACCTGACCCCTGGTGCTTGGCTATAAGGCTGTGCTTGCTTAGCAGCAGAGAAAGCAGATGTCCTCGGAGAGCACAAAAGGATACAACCTCCCTCCTCCACTGAAGGTTAATTTCTGGCTCCTTCCTGGGGGAGACAGATGGGACAAGGCTTGCAGCCTTAGCTCTTGGGAACCCCAGCCAAAGAGCCCATGGCAGTGCCTATGATGCTGCTCAGCCTGGTGGAGCAGCTTGGGGAGGAAAATGAGGCACTGACCAGCAAGTACACAGAACTAGGGGACTGGTGTGCCCACAGGATTCTGCAGCACGTCCAGGTAGGCACAGAGAGAGTGGCAGAGTGAACCTCATCCTCCCATTATACAAGGGCCCCTCCACCTGCCGCCTGTTTCTCAGCCTTTCAGGCAAGTGGATCTATGGAAGCTCGTTCCTTTGCGGTGAAGCTCAGAGAGGTGGAGTCCAAGTGTTTTGGTTACTTGTCTCATTGCTGTGAAAAAATACCCCAATAAAATCAATTTACTGGAGAAAGGGTTTATTTTGACTCAAAGTTCAAGGATACAATCCATCATGGCAGGGACAGTACAGAGGTGCTCAGCTAGCTTACTCCTTCTAATGCAGTCCTGCCTCCCAGTCCAGGGAATGGTGCAACCCATAGTTAGGGTGGATTTTTCCACCTCAATTAACCCAATCTAGAAACTCCCTCACAAACATGCCCAAATACTAACCTAAAATAAGGTAATCCCTTATAGCTATGCCCAGAAGTTTGTCTCCTAGGCAATTAATTCTGCATCCTGTGGAGCTGCCAATATAAATCATTACACCAAGTATGTCAGAGATAGAGCCGGATAAAACTGAGTAGGATCAAGGGCTGGACTGAGGGGCTGGGGTCTGGAAACATTCTGAGACAGGAAAACCAAGCCCTCCCTGTTTCTTGTCCCTTCCAGGGGACAGGTAGAGGGCTGTCAACCTGTTTGGAATTGGCAAATGGTGTCAGATTCTTGAAGGTAAGGGATCCAATGAGCCTTCCTCCATTGACCCAGAAGATTCCTGCTATGCTTTGAAAAGACTTTTTTTTTTTTTACATTTTGTTGAAATAAGAGCGGCGGGGCTGCGTCCCCCGCACCCAGCAGCCCACATGGCTAGCTTAGCTTATGCCCCGAAATAATTACACGGAAACTGTATTCTTTTAAACACCGCTTGGCCCATTACATCTAGCCTTTTCTCGGCTAACTCTCACACCTGGACTAGCCCATTTCTAATATCCATGTAGCTCACGAGCTGGCTTACCAGGAATGATCTTAACCTGTGTCTGCCTGGAGTGGGAGAACCATGGCGACTGCCTGACTCAGCTTCTTTCTCCCAGCCTTCTGTTCTGTTTTCTCCTCCCACCTAAGGGCTGGCCTATCAAATGGGTCTAGGCAGTTTCTTTATTAATAAGAAATCACTCCCACATCAACATTTGTTTACTTTTTTAGTGTGTTCACATTGGTATGAAAGTGCATATAAACTTCACCACACACATTTTTAGTGTGTTCACATTGGTATGAAAGTGCATATAAACATCACCACCCACAGTTTTAGTGTGTTCACATTAGTATGAAAGTGCATATAAACATCACCACACACATTTGGAGGTCACAGGTGATTCTCTCTTTCCACCAGAAGTAGAACTTCGGTCAGCAATTGGCAGCAAGTGTCTTTATCCACTGAGCCATCTCACTAGCAGCTGCCATGTTTTACTGTTTGCTAGGATGTGCCATGCTGTAGAGAGATTTCCTGTTTTAGCAATAGCGGCAGAAAAGAAGCTGCAGGGTCATTTTAAAATGCGGCTTCCTAGGGCTGTGCTGCCAGTGCAAACTCTAGCTTTAAAGCATTTTAATGGCTTTTATGAGACTGGATGTTTGTGTTCCCGCTCTGGATCAGGAAGAAAGTACTCTGAGACTATGCCATGGCTCGGCACTCCCTGCCTGGGCAGACAGCAGACTCAGGCTTAGGCAGGCAGGAGAGCATGGCGGATTTCTGCCGCCATACAGAGAGATGTTTCCAGGCTTCGCAGTGCTCGGCATGGCAGATTTGGATGTAACTCAGATTAAAAGCTCATTCTCAGAGTTAAACTGCTATGGCTTGCTTGATGGAAATGTGGACTTGCTGTGTGCCTGGAACTGTGCGCGGCTCAGGGGCACCAAATGGCTCTGAGGCAGGAGTGGCTCTGCCATGCTGAACTGTGTTGAACTCAGGCAGGAACTATACTAATTATTATAATAACAGTGCAGTTAAAGTTTAGACTGGAAAGGAAACAGGCCAGGTGGTACCGTACTGTATTACCTCTACATGGCGCAACTTAAGTTTTTAAGAAGTGCTTAACGTTTTATGAAATGCTCCTGGATAGTAAAGAATTACAGATTCACAATAGGATGGATTCAGACATAAAAGACCTCTACATGGATCACAGTGTTGGATGAATGTACATAGGCTTGGGAGAGAGAAGAAAAAGAATATAGGAGAATAAAGTTAATGATTTAAAAAGGGTAAAGTCTTTAAAGAGACAGAAGAAAGTGAGAGAGTAAAAATAAGCCGTGTAAAAATGGAATATTCACAGAGAGTCTAGATTATGTACATTGTGTTTTCTTTAAAATTATTGACTGTAAAGGAGCTAAGTACAGAGAGACATTTCATTATATGGGCTGACAAGCTAAATCAGAATGAATATCATAAGGGTATTATGATTTCAGAATTTGGGTCTAAGGATATGATGCTTTGGAGAGGGTCTTCTTTTGTTTTTGCAGAGGATGAGATCCTGTGGATTGTGTCTATCCCAATATGGTATGATAGACCACACCCTCCTAAAAGGTTGCTGTGAACACCCCCAAAAAATTACTTCGCTCAACTGCCAACTGAGATGAACCTGGCACACACGTTATACCATGAAAGACCTAAATAACAGCGTCCCCATACAGCATGAAGCAGTTTTGGAGAGAAAAGACTGCACCCATATTCCCAAATATTGTTTATAAATGTTCTTTTACATTTAAAGGGGGATATGATATAGATATGAATAATTTGCATTGGTATGGATTTTAAGGTCAATTTTGTTATATGTATATGTATTTCTGCTCTTGATTAAGGTATTGTGATTGTGTAGT